>NW_019385305.1:677250-733985 GCF_000671375.1 Centruroides sculpturatus | reverse complement strand
ATAAAACATAATTTAGATCTATGAAAAGTTTAATTTTATCAAAAATAACTTATAAAGCTCCTGTCTGGATTCTACGCTCTAATTCTTTCTGCACATTATTTTTATATTGTCATTCTCGCAAATTTTTTAAGGCTTGTGATGACACTGTTTTCTTTACTTTTATATTTATTAAATTTTAAATATATGAAAGTTTTAATCTTTAATGACGCTTTGTTTAGAGGATATTTTATGATGTATCGTTCAACAGAATTTTTTTAAATATACATTTAAAATAAAGAATATATCCATCGTTTTGATATTCGTAAAATTAATATAAAGCTATGGTATTACTTCTATGATTATTTAATATATTAAATCAATGTCATAGATAAAGACTTATGCTAAATTAGTAAAAGTATTGAAGCGTAAGATCAGTTATGTGTTAAGAGTGTTGTTGCTAATAATAAAATTTTCACCATTGTCGAGTTAATTGCGATATTTGATACATAGCCGTAACTGTTCCTTCTATTATCGGCCTGTAAATGTTTGTATTTAACTGCGTTGTTCCCTTCTACTAATTCGTTCTCTGGTATAGGGATTAGGCAAAGGCTATTTAATCGCATTGAGACAATAGATCCATTCTTCTCGTTAAAGCGGTCGGAGAAACAGAATTTTGTAGTTAATTAGTGACGTATTTTGATCGGGATTATACAATTTTCGTCGAATTTCGAATAATGTATTAAGGTGGATTTTAAAGAGATTTTCTAGCTTTGAAATTTGATGTTGTATCATAAATTTTCTTAGAATTTAATGTCATTATAAAGCTTCTATAGTCCTAATTACAGTAAAGTAACTCGACTAATAAATGACCGATAAATTACTCGGATAAATTCATAAAAGTTTAAAATTATATAAAATTGAACTTAATGTGTTTATTTCTTAACAAAATTTCTATAATTCAGTAATAATATTAAAAAAAAAAAATATTTCTCTATTATCTAATCGATAAATAAATATATATATATAATGTAGCTGTAAAATGCTTTTTCATTTATGTTAAAATGCTTTATTTTGTAAAAAAAAAACTTGACTAGGAAATAATTAACAAAATTCAGTTTTTTAATTTAATAAACTAATCTAATCATAACACAACGAAACCGGATAAATTGTTTTTAATTTATTAGAGAAAAGAAATTAAAGTACAGAAGTAGAAATTAATGTTTTTAATGTTTGATTAATGTCTGCTGTATTATATTATCTGTATATTTGCATAATACATCTCGTATTTAATCAATGTCGAATTAAGGGAGTGTGACACCAAATTAGGCTCCTCTACATTATTGATACACTAATCAACTTCTCTATATTATAGATACACAATTAAAGATTAATTCATTTTTTTAATTTCAGAACGATCTAAATGATTAATAGTTAAAAATTTTAGTTTTTGTTTAAAAAATTGTTAATAATTTTTAATTTGTAATATTATTTTTCAAGATATTAATTATTATTACTATTAAACGATTTTATTTAATTTGTTTTGTATAATGTCTTCAAATCTGCAGCTTAAATTTCATCCACTTTGAATTCTGATAGAAGACTGAAATTTTGAGGACACGCCTAAGTCCGACGACAATGAATTTTAATCATGTTTTAGGGGAATGGTTGCATCCCCCAATCTACCCACCTTGAAACACGATGAACATAACCAATGTAGGATTTAATTATGATAAATACATTGTAGTTATATATAAGGTGAGGTGTTTCCATTCCATTCTCTCCCATCTTAAATCTCATAAGCATGACCAACAAAATCGTTTTTATTTAAAATATATATATATATATTAAAATTATTTGCTGTAAGACATTTGTTTGTGTCGTGCTGTTTTAGCGCTTAAATCTGTCTTTGCATTTGATAAATAAATAGGTTTCCTTTTAACATGTTAAAATTATATTAATACACGATTAAATAAATTTTTATGTAAGAGATGAGGTATTTGTTATAGGAAAATCCGTTTTTGTAAATTTAATACAAGTCAAACTTTGATTTAGTGCCACCATTTTTTCTCTCTGAAACTGATACTAAATCGAGTGTGCAGCTAAACTGAAGGACTTCAAACAATAAGAGTTATACGTGGTAATGAAATCTACACATAAGTATGAGTTTGAGAACTTCAGTTATGTGATTTCGTGAAATACATTCATAATTCACTGCTACTAAAAAGTTTTTTTATTTAATATTTATGAGGAAGATCCCTTTACAAGTATTCATTGACATTTTGCAGTGGTGAGGCTGTCTATACGATCGCTTTATCGAGATTTGAGTGTATTTATTTCATATTTAAGTTTTTGAAAATAATTATAATGATAAAATAGTTTCTGTTTTTGTAAATAAATCTGTTTTTTTTCTGTCTTTTTTTTAACGAACAGAATTTATTTATGATAAGATGTAAATTTTACAAAATATTACCCCCATTTGAGAATTGCCTTAGTCAAAATTGAATTTTTTAAAAACATTTATATGTATACTGTAACATTATCAATCTAAGAAAAATTTATAATTTTTAAAGCGTCTTATCTATTGAAATTTTTTAAATTACTTGATCGAAACCTTTCTAAATAGCTGCTTTGCAACTAAATGATATATAATTGTGTACTGCATGTAAGTAATATTGACACCTAGTTGAACAAAGAATACTACACACAGGGCCGTCGAGAGAGAGAGCTGGAGATTTTTCTTGGTATCAGAGAAAACTTAGGGTCCGTATTGATTCCTGCCCCTATAAAATTAACGTTATATTTACTAACAGAAAATACAATTTTTAAGGTTGAGTTTTATTAATAAAGAAACATTTTATGTATTTCATTTGTTCAAAAAGCAAAAGACTAAAGGAATCTGCATTACCCCGGGCCTCACACTGCTCTGGACGGTCCTGACTATACAACATTAAACTGAAAATTTTCCTCAAAAGTTTAATCTCTCATATAAGTGAGTTGCCTTTAAGCCTGTATTTGTTGCAGTTAAAAATATATAGTTTTTTTTGGTTAAAAATTCATGTTCATAAACTATTGTTTAGAATAAAACAGTATAATAAACATTTGCATTCAGATAAAACTTCATGTGCCAATCTAATTTATTATCAAAACTCTCTTACTGATGAATTATGGAAGGTTAAAATATTATCGAACGAGAATGGAGTATATATTCTCTCTAATTTATGACATTTATTAGCTAGTTGATTCCAGCCTAAATGAGTACTGAATGCTAATTATATCATTCGAATTAGATTCATACAATTGAAGTGTCAAGTGATTTTTCCCTGACCATTATTGATAGAATTCGAAATTGATCGTTAGTCGATCACTTCTTTCTATTCTTTCTATACTATTGCAGTGAACTTTGCTAATCAATAAAGATTCTCGATTAACCATTGAATGTAAAAATTTATATTACAGGTATTTATTTTTAAAAATTGTTTTAAACTGTTTTGTTTTAAAATGTTTAAACTGTAAATTCTGCATGTTTAATTTATGATCCCATATTTATTTACATTATACCAAAAAGAAAAGTGTTTAAATTTGATGATAAGCATTTTTCTATATAAAAAAATTAACGTCGGAAAAGGATTTCTTTTTCTCTTTTTATTCTTTCCGCCCTGTAAAGGTCTTTTGTTGAGCACATCGTGAATTCGGCCAGGTTCACAATGAGATTACTGAATGATGAAGCCGACCCAACCGGGATAGACCATCCCTGAAAAATTCTTGGAGTTTTTTGATCCACCATATTCGATCTCAGGTACCTTTCAGAGTAGGCTGACACCTTAATCGCTCGGTCATCTGATCATGGGATTTATTTGGGCTACAATTTGAAAAACTGTAGACCTATAAATTCCCTCTGTCGTCTGTCTGTTTGTGTCTGTCAGATTGTCCTTAATCTCGAGACTGAGTTAGATAGAGGAAGCCGAGACCACATGTGGAAAGATTTCGGGAAGGCGGCCCTGATTAACTATATACTAACTCCTGATAAAAGCCGGAAGTCATGTTTTTTCAATTCAAAGATTTCCCCTGGAAGGGGTTACATAGATGACTAGTACGATTCTATTGATAACGGAAAAGTATGATATACAGGAGCAAGACACTACTAATTTGAGGTGGAGAGCATATATTTTGAATTTAAAAGAATTATTAAAATACGATTAAAATTATAGACGATGTGACAATAAATAATTACTCGTCATTTATTCCATTCAAAAATCAATTTTAAAATATTTTTAAAAGGAAAAATGAATTATAACAAGTACAAAAATTTTATACCCTTTTTTATAATTTATTAAAATCCTAATAAATTGTAAAAAGTATTCTAATGTTTCGAGGAAGACTGAATGTAACGTTGTAAATTAACTAAAATATCAATAAATCAAGGCTATAATTAACAGTTTATGCAATCGATATCGATCTATATCGTTTAATTTCATCTCCTTGACAATCATTACTATGAAAATATTTAATTTAAATTAATATAACATTGCTTAAATAACTGCTGTTAATCGATACACATTTAACTTATTTTTTCTTATTAAAGAGATCAATAACGTACTGTAGTTGCAAGTTGCAACAGACACAATGAGAATCATTATTATCAACACTTTTTGTATTCTTTAATTCAATACATTTTGAGTGTATTTTGAACATTATAATAATAATTTCAGATGTTTAGATATAACTAATAACGTAAACCATTCTCATTTGCTTTTTTTTACAGGAGAAGAACCGAAATGATGTTATTATCACTAATCACAACAGGCCAGGAAATGCGATAAGACGAAAAGATATTAACTTGAAATAAGAAAAAAGTAAACATTTGTCAATACAATTAGATACTATCTACTGAAGATATGATAGATCTGCCTGATATAAAAATAAAAACTAATATTTGAGAGTAAATGTTAACTTACAATAATTCTATTAAAAAATAATTTTAATATATTTTTAAAAATTAAAAAAAAAACGCTTTCATTGGTTATATTTTTTTCGAAATTGGGGGTTGGGATACCTTTACCACATACATCACTACAGTGGATTTAAACAGTCACATCATGATTAAATTCTACACTTGGTTACTTGGAGTTACACTCCTAAAACATGATTACAATGCCCTGTCCTCGTGATTAGCTATGTCCTCAAAGTTTTGGTTTCTATCTTAATTAGAAGTGGATGAAATCTAAGTTCCCAGATTTGAGGTCATAATAATATACAAAACAAGATAAATAAAAGCTTTTAAAATAATAATTATTCAGAAATAAGTATGAATATTAGTTGTAATTTTTATAATTCTCTTGATTTAATTACAAAGATGTATCCGGAATTATACTTACTTTAGGGGAGAATATGTTTGTAATAAAAATCGAAAGTGGGTCCTTCTTGTAATATTTCTTGTTTCCACATTGCCACTCGAGCGATAAACTGAACAGAAATTGATTCAAACTATAATGTAATAACATGTAATAACATGTAATAACTATGAAAATTCTATTTTCTATGTCATAAATTGTATTCAAACAAACTTACGTCTAAAGTGCATTCAAGCCATCAATTGTACAGATAAACGAGATATGCAATTTTTTTAGAGAAATTGTCACTTCACAAATAATTTTGGATTTAAAATAAAAATTACAACAATTTCGCTTATATAAGAAGAAAGATTTATTCTATTATTTTAAAGATTATTTCGATGTTTAACTTTTCGTTAACAATTTTTGCTTTACGAATGTTTAAGAAACGTTTAAAATATTGCTTTTCCGTAGAAACATGCAAGAATTTTGACTAAAACAAAATTTGTATTGAGATTTCTGAACATGATTTGATTACCTTGGAATAATATTTTTGTGTGTGTAAGCACAAGCAGAGAAAGTTATTATATATGACAGCTTAATGCATTCTCTACAATAAAATATAGATTTATCAATAAAATTATTTTAGAATAAAAAAATTATTATAAGCAAGTAATGACTCTTGCTGTTTTTCAGATAATAATAATAAACGAAAATCAAAAATTAAATATTTTCAAAAATAATTTAAATAATTTTAAATATATAAACTAAGAATAAATAAATCATATATTTTCTTTGAATATTAATAAAACTTTTAATATTTTTAAACTTGAATTTAAAATATATATTAATTAAATGAATAATTACCTATTCTGACATCGTCACAATGCTTGGCTACAATTTTTAATCATAATTTTAGTAATTTTTTAATTTAAAATATATGCTCTCCACCTCAAATTAGTAGTGATTTGCCACGGTACATCATATTCTTCCGTCAGCAAGAGTCGTACTGGTTATCTATCTATTTATCCTTTCAGGGAAAATTTTTCAATTGAAATAACGTGACTTCCAGTTTTTATCAGAAGTTCATATATAGTTAATCAGGACCTACTGCCCTTCTCTTACCACATGTGGTCTCAGTTTTCATCTATCTAACTCAGTTCTCGAGATTGAAGACATATTGACAGACAGACATCCGAACGAACGGACGACAGTGGAAATTTATAAGTCTACAATTTTTTTAAATTGCAGCACAATTATATATATATTTTTTATACGATAATTCCTTAATGTAAGTGAATTGTTGAGCTGCAATTTGAGTTCGATGACCTTCACGACTCTATTTCCAACAGAAAAGTATGACGTAAAGAGGCAAGACACTACTAATTTGAGATGGAGAACATATTTTAAATTTAAAAAATTATTAAAAATATGATTAAAAATTGCAGACGATGTCACAATAGATAATTACTCGTTTCATTTATATTTTATCTTTTTAAGTTATTCAAAATTATGCAAATTATGTATTTAAAAGAATTAAACTTTTCTGTTTCTGAATTATTCTTTTGTATACCGAGTAGCTAAAACAACTGAAAACTGGTAATCGGTCGCGGATTCCCACGTAATCAATGGGATTTTTCTGGATTTTCTTCACTTGTTTAACACCTAAATAGGGACCAGTTTCCCGTAGAAGGTCTCCTGGGAGGCATTCCTCCTTGGCAGATCGCCCGTGTTGCGTTGCCTTATCCCATCAATCAATCCATTTCACTTTCCCGGCTGTTATATATAACAGAGGGAAAGTATGGCGATCGGTGAAAAAATGACCCCCACCTTTACATTTTCGCATTTTTGGAACCACGAAACATCCAGAAATTCAAAAATATTAGAACAATTTATGTATGTATGGATGTTAGTGCGTGTGTGTACGTGGCATAATTTTGTTCACCCTGTTTGAAGCTTAAAAATTTCTGTGCTTTTGGTAGAAAATTTTTGAAATTTTGTAGGGAGGTTTGTTTATTAGGAGGATTGATGCTATTAAGTTTTGGTGGTTAAAAGTCTTGCGGGTGGGGAGATAAAGGGGGCCGTGTGTATCTCCAGTAGGGTCAGACTTAATGACGATTTTACTCGTTATTAGCATTTACAATTTTCTTTTTATAAAACTCATCCCTGCCCTCAAAACTAAGCTTTCTGCCATTTTATAATAATTAAAAACATAAAAAGCTTTTAATAATAAAATATCATAACAGATGGAGTCACACACTTAGTTTTAAATGTTACCGGGAAAGTTAAGCAACTCGTTGCTGGAATTTTTAGAAATTTGTCAAGTAAAATTTTCTTATCACCAAAATGTTCTACCTCATACTGATACACATTTGATTGTTTAGAATTAAATATTATGTTCGAATTATCTTATATTTATAAATTTGAATAAAGTAATTCCTTAAAGAAATATAGGCTCCCTACTATTTTCTATTTGCTACATATTACAAGGTATTCGCTCCAAGAAAATGAATAAATTGTAACATGTTTCATACTTATATTTCTCTTATGCTAAGAGAAATGTATTATAAGTGTAAGAAAATATAAGAACATGTTTGTGTATATATATTTTGTACTTATTTTGTAAACGTTGATTTTGTACTTATTTAATACGAAACAATTTAATTTATTAAGTGTTATGCGCTCGTTAAAACTTATCCAGTTTATAGACCAAAGATCAAAAATTAATATATAGAAAGTGCAGTACAGCGATTAACTTTATATTATTGATTTTAAAAATCAGTTTATTCAATTAAGTAAATATAAAAAGTAGTGAAGCTTAATCTTATAATAAAATTCGTTTTGCTTGCATAAAAAATGGACTTCGAAATATTTCAATATTTAATTTCAGAAAGGACATATAGGCCTATCTTGATTATAGAATCATTGAATATATTTAAACTTACTTATTATTAATTCAAACAATAACACAACTCATGAAAGTCTATATGATAATTATCCATTAAGATAATTTACTCATTAAATATGAAAATTATGCATACATGTTTATCTAAAACAAATAGTAAATAAATTCGGCAAGTTTATAATATTATTCATGAAGATCATATTAAGATTGTATTAAGCATTGGATTATATTGAATATGTATTAAGTAACAAATTACAAAATAAAATTTGCTTAATTTATATAATAATTATCGCATTTTCTCATATAAATTATCTTACACATCAATCAAAACAAGTAAATCCATTTATTAAGACAGATAAATTTCAAATAAGAAGATATATAAGATCTTTATTATTTTGTACTAATGATATGTTTAATTAAAACATTTTTTAAAATTAAATTTGAAGTTTTCAGAATCAATTTTCTGGGTCTGGAATTTAAATTGTAGTGTGTCGCATGAAAAACATCTTAAGGATTTCATTTAAGAATAACATTACATAAATCAACTGAATCATTTTTAATATCTGAAATATGAAATTTTCCGTGTTCAAGTGTCCCCAAGAGAAATTTTTCATCTCATGTTTTCTTGTACAGAGTTTGGTTCCCAGTGGGTTGCAGAGAAAAATTGTAAAATCTCTTATTAAGTCAGAAAAGTTTTTGGTTTTCTACAGTGAATGTGTTACAAATTTATAAAAGATTATTTATAACGTTAAAACCATAGATTTGACGGCCGGACGGCCAAGACAGTTTAAGCATCCTCCATTCGTTCCGAGGAATCTGGAATCGAATCCGCGCATTTTTCTTGGGCGGTTCTTTCCGAATATGTTGGACCATTTATCCGGCTGCCGGCTGCATTGTGAATCTGGACGAACCCGCGTTGGGTATGGAAATAAGTTCCTCTTATTGCCCAAAGGCCAAAAATTCCAATGCTTGAAAGTGAATGATTGCCAGAATTGATAAAAATTACAGTATAAATAGCAAAAAGTTTATTTATAATTTTATTTCTACTTCTCAAATTTTAAAAACTTCAAATAGTTAATTATTTCGCATGCTGCTAAAATGCTTAAATAGTAATTAATTAATCGATGGTTAATTTGGATCAGCGACTTTACTTCCAAGAAATAGCGATTAAAACGTTTTTATATTTAGATGGTAATTTATCTTACGCTTACATTTTAATTAAATGAATTAGAATAGTATATAAAAATAACCGAAAAGAATTTAAACATTAGTTTAAAAAATATGTTATTTTTTACAATAAACATTTTTTGAAATCGTTTACATCATTTAGTAATTACACGGAAAATTATTTAGTTATCTTCTAAATTATTTTGTTTAAAATGAAATGAATTTAAAGTTGTTATAAATTTATAATTTTTCGAGCAAAAATTTTATTTTAATTTTTGGTTTTCTGTCCTGGACACTAAGAGGGGTCTTTTTCCCCCAAATACCAATTATGGGTTTTTCCAGGCCCATAATGGGGATGAAGGACGGACCCGAAGCATCCTGGATAGACCGCTGATGAAAAATTCTGGGGAAAATTCACCCATATAAAATATAATAATAATAATAACAACAAATTGTATGATTTAATTAAATTATTCACATTTTTCTGACTATCTAAAGAATATTTTACGCTGAAAATATTTTTAACACGAATGAATATATACGAGATTTAACCAAATATTGATTATTCAGAAGCTTATGAATATTCCTTGTTTGAATTGCATAATCCTCGACAGAGTATGATGTTATTTATGACTTAAATTTAATTATTACAATTCAGATAGTTAGAATTGATGCAATAAGATAGGCTATCTTAAAGAACGTACTGTACACTTTGTACAGTACATTTTGTTGTTAATTTACATATATTTTTACTGTTGATTAGAAAATAACATTAAAAATTTATATAAGAATGCAATTTTATGGTTTTTTACAAAATTATTACAAATACATAATATATAAATTTATTTATTATTATAATGTAGTATGTATAATATATATTTTAATTTCGGTATTAAGAAATAAGAAGAAAGTAAATCATTCGATAAAGACAGCACCATGAACTAGAAATGTGACAGCCCTTAATAATTTAAGACATTCACACAAGAACTTTTTTTCGTCGGTGAGAGTTTTGACGTTGAAGTATAAGTTATCATAAAGACTCGTTTATCATGTTTATCCTATAGACGTACTTAATTCGGTAGAAAAATAACGTAAAGTTTTTCAAACAAAATAATCACAAGCTGTAAGGAAAACTTTGATCGATTTTCTATTCTTCAATCCCTGTATCAGACAGCAACATTTTGTAATAAATATGAACACGCATCCTTATTTTTTCTTTATTATTTATATAGATTTTATAGAAATAATTCATTCTTGCTAAGTTTTTTATAAAGTAATAATTTAGTTAAGAAGTTTTCTTTTAAAAATTGATTTATTGATATTATATAACTTACGATTATATTAAAATTTAATTCTTTTTAATTTATAACGATGGACTTTCAAACTTTAAATCATTACAAGAATTATTTCATATAAAGTGTATGGAAAAAAGGATTGTAAAATATTAACTTTTATGAATATCTTTATAAGTTTAAATAGCGTTTTTACAAATTTTATAATTTTTTATTTATATTTTTATATTCATTTGTAATTCTATTGATCAACCTAAATACCTTTCCAGGCATGCTTCGACTATTTTACAAAGCTTTTTCTCAGTAAAGTCATAGTTGTTATCATTCCAGGATTAGATGTTTAAGATCAGATAAATCTAATACAAATCCAATTTTAAGAATCTCGATTGTACATCTCACAAGACATCTAAATCCTTCGAGTAACTTGTAGTTGGGTTGTTGATGCAGACAAATAATGACTTTGTTTAAGGCATGCGATGGCCTTTAACCCGAAAGTCATCTATCAACTTCAAGGATAAACGAAACGTTTCTGAGAAACGTTTTGATATTGTCACAATGTAGTTTAAAGGTAACATAGTCTATAACTCTAATCTAATTTTTTACGTTATGTTGGCTTAATATTTATGTTCATAAACTGAATTTATGAGATTAAATTATAGTCAATGTAGTTTTCTGACTAATACAGACCTACTACAGATTCTGATTAAAAAATTAAACAGTAAGTTGCATTTTCATACAGAATAAATTATTTTTATTTAAAGATAAAGTTATAAAATTATCAAAATAAAATCAAATGCATAATAATTGAAAATTAATTGCAAAAATATCTAATAATCCATAAATAAGCTGAGAACTTAATTCTAAATCAGTACAGCTAAATAATAACTATCGATCTCGATGCAGTTAACGAAGCAAGAAAAATTTCTTCACAAATAAATGATGGCTCTTTCAATAAAATTCTGTCAATAAAACGTTTCTAATACACTTCATTGTTGAAAGCCGTAAGGGTTGACAAAATTAAGCTGCAGCCATCTGTATCTAAGTGACAAGATAACGTGTCATCGCAAGCAGATCTTATTACACTAAATTTTTCTTTGACAATTTGTACTCTGACAAGAATGTTGCTTTTACACAATAAAATGATAAAATAACACCATAATAAAACTCCTTTTAGATTAAATTAACTGGTTTAGAAAAACATCTGCCATAGATTCGCAAATAAAATAAAAAATGAATAATGTTTAAATTTCAAATCAAGAATGAAAGTTTTCACATCAAGATTTTCATAAGGTTTAAGAAAACTATTAGATTTTTTCATAAATACATCTATTTAGATTTTTAATAATAAACTAGTCATGCTAAAGTTTTAACTAATGCTTATCTTGGATAACAAAACTTGGATTATAGTCAATATTAGTATAAAGCAAATTCTAAAGTTTGATACAGAGTATATTTTAAAAATGTATCATTTTAATAAGCGACATAACAGTGGCCAAGTGGATAAAACCACTGAACAGTCGTAGGTTCAGGCACGAACTCAAACAGTCAAAGGGCTAGCCCACCACGTGGAGTTTTCCACGTGAAAATCTAGAAAGATTTTCTTCACGTGTGTAATTACCTAAATTAGGATCAGTTACCCATAGAAAGTCCTGCTGGGAAGTATCCTCTTTTGGCTGATCGCCCGTGTGTTACGTTGCCGTATCCCGTAAAACCAAACCGTACTAAACAGTATGAAGCTTGTATTGATAATATGGAAAAAATAATTAAAAATTAGCAATAAATAATTAAATAATGATTTTTTTCTTCAGTTTTGGCTCTTTACATCCTATAGATTGACCTTTTTCCATGCGCATCCTAGGTTTCGTCTGGCCTACAACGGAAGCGGCTAGATGATGAGGGACGGAGCCCAACCTATCAGGTCAGACCATCTACAAAAAACTTCTGGGGAATTGTTCGCCCGTATTCAATCCCAGGTCTCCTATAACGGTAGGCTGACGACTTAATCGACTCGATTATCCGGCCGTATTTTTAGATGTATTTCTGATGCTAATTTTTAAAATTCGAATACTTTAATATTTCTAAATAAAAACACGTATTCAGTTAGCTGAATTACAGTTTATTATTTTCAATGATTAAAAAATGTTTTATATTAATTTTTTATCGTTTAATACTTTTATATTTTATTTGTTAATTTGTTCTGAAAGATCTTTTGAGAAATAAAATAAATTAAAAGTGAAAGTTTAGAAATTATAATGGACATAACTCGTCCCATGATATTTCATTGGATCGAACTCCTTTTACTCTCATCAAAAGGCAATTTATTAGATTTATGTCAAATACTCTTTCTCACAATACTAGAAAAATGAAACATGATCCAATTTATTAAAAAATATTAAATATAAAGATTTCTAATACACAAATAGATATAAATGTGTATATGGAATATATCTGAGTTGATTAAGCGTCATTTATATACATATAAGTCTAAATATATATAAGGATCTTTTCTTTAGAATAGAATTTCAATTTATTATAACACAAGTTATAAGAAAGAGAGATAATTTAAGACGATTTTCCAAAAACGATTCAAGAACCAAAAATATTCTATCGTTATATTGTTTATGAATTCCTTCTTCTCAAATTTTATATTAAATCGCTGAAAATTTAGAAAGCTTTTGCTCTTATTAAATGTTCTAAACGATATGAGAAAGACATTTCCTTAAAAAGAATTAGTACCAAAACTTACCACTAAGAAACTTTTAGCGCTTCGGATCTTAATCCATGTGATTTTTAGTTGTGGGGATAATTAAAAATGTGTTTTATCGAAGACGTCTTGGAAATTTGGCAGCCTTGAAAGACAGTATTGCACTGTATGTGAGAAGCATCACAGAAGATCAATTACGGTCGGCGATTGAACACACTGTTCACGGTCTTCAGGTGTGAACAATATAAAACTGCACTTTCAGAATGAGCACTATATTGAGCAGTATACCTTGCATCACTAAGGTCTCTGTATAGCATAAGTATCTGGTACAAATAAAATGTTCGTTGCTTGCAGCGCCAAAAGTACCATAGTGACAAGTTTTGGTACTAATTTTTACGGAAACGTCTTTCGCAGGTCCTGGAATGTTACCGTACCAGATTTGATTGCATTTAGATTGCTAAATATCTATCTAAACAGCGTTAAATAAAGGCAATTTAATTACACTAACCCGGTATATGAAATTAAAAATAAAGTGAATTTACAAATAGTATGGTAGAAGAACTTTCTTTTGGTGCCTGAATAGTTTTTGGAAAATCGTCGTTAAATAATCTGGTCTGTTTCCCATAACTTGTGTCATAATGAGTTGAGTCTCTATTCTAGAAAATACAGTTTTAACCATAAGTTATAATACGACAGGGATTCTTTAAATTTAGTGAGGACCTATAGAAATACGAAGTGTTTTAATTTACCAATCAAGTAAAAGATAATTTCATATTCAAAATTTAATATAGCTTAAGATAGAAAATTTCAATTGTTTAAATCGTTAATTATGTATTTATCTAATTTTTACAATTAAATTTTCAAGATATCATATAAAATGTCTTACTAATATATTTATAGTAAAAATTATTTTCTAATATTTATTAAAATCATTAAAGAGAACAATTTTATCATTATGTGATCTTTCGGCATCGTATTAATTTTCTAATTTTGTTAATGTACAGATTAAGTCATCCAAAATATTTATAATCGAATATCAAAACTGCTTTTATCTCAGAAATGAATTTTCTTAGTTGTAGAAGCGGTGAATTCATTTCTGTTCAAATTATTCCGATGGGATAGATGCTTCGTGTCACAACTTGACACGAAGGTATCTAGCCTATGGGGAGAGGAAGAGGGGACGTAAGTCACGGGAGCTACTTCTGAATAGCAACCAGATATTCATTTGAAGATAAGTAGCCTCTAACAAGATGATATTTCAGAGATCTGAACAAGCGAGATCTTACGCTGCCCCAGAGACTTGGAAACTTCTGCAGCAATTTCGGGAATTCCTGATAATCTTTACTCTAGGATGGATTTGATATCGAAATACCATTACTTTGTTCGGTTTAAAAGTTTGCCAAGAATGTTTTCTCTTTACTAAACAATTTAGTATTCATGCTTCTGTCGACATAAGTTTATTTAAATAAAAATAAATGAAGTGGATTCTATGTTCTCATCCATCATTTTTTATATACGCATAAATAAAGGCTATGTCTTATTAAGTAAAGACATGAATATTATAGTTTTTTACTATTATAACTGTACAAAATAAATTCATAAATTATCTTCGGTTTTATTATTATATTTATAAATAAAATCATTTTAAATTTAACAAAATGCATAAGTATACGTTATAAAAATTCATTTTTGTAATACTTTTAAATAAATAAAAATAATTATTTATTATTTACGTACTCGAAGTGAATTAAAAATTCAAAAATTACTTTATATCATCTCCATTCTACATTCTCTTTTGAAAAACAATATCGAACCAGCAATAAGCTCCTATTTTTATAAAATATCAAAAGCCTGTTATAAATTCTAATATTTTTAGAAAATATTTTTTATGAAAATATATTTTGAAGAAACTTAATTTTTATTTTTAAAATCATATTTTTTATTATTAAAATTACAGAACTGAAATAAATAAACACTTTATATTTTTGTTAAAAAAATTCAATAATTTTTTATAAATAGCATTTCAATTCGAAAAAAAACATGATTTAAATAGATAAATCACGAAACATATTTATATATAAAGATCTAACATAAACATTTTTTTAATATTAAAGTGAGTCCATTTTGTCATTCTTTATATTTAGATAACAAAAATATTTATTTTCCATTTATCAAACTGAAAAAAATAAATGTATGTTTGACTGACAGAAGTATATATAAGTAGACTTATAAAAATAGTTAATGTAAAAATATTCTATTCGGATATTACGCCTTACTATATAAAAGACTTTATTATATTTCTTTTTTTAAATTTATCAAAGATAGATCAACATCTCTTGTCGGGAGAGACAAATCTATTAAAAATATATCTTTGTGACATCAACAGTCTAAGGAAAGCTGAATGTACAATTGATTTGGTTCTAGCATAACGTTATGGAATTTTAATGGCTATTTGAGTAGGATTCAAATAGCTATTATAAAGTCTGCGATGCTTCCAGGATATTGAAAAGCCATTGTATAACCTATATTCCCTTGTTAGGTAAAGAGATTTACATGTCTATTAATAATTTTTAAATCTTTTCTCAGAAATTCTTTAATTTATAAAGAAATAAACACTTTTGTATAAAATATTTTTAGTAAATAATCAATAAAGTAGAAATAATTAAGAATATTTTCTACGTTATCAAAAATATTATTATCGTTATTATTATTATTGAGGCATTTCAAAATGTTGCTAAAATTTTAATCAATAAAGTTGTAATTATGAAAACATTAATAATTTTCAAATATTCTACTCGGATAATTAATTAAATTGACAAAGGTTAATTTAAATAAATTTTTACTGTTAAAACTTTAATTGATTTACACTTTTAAGATAATACCTTCAAGGACGTTGCAGGAGAGGAAAAATAGATAGTTATTCATGAACTTGATTACTAATTCTTAAACATTCTCTTTCCGAAATAAATAACTAATATAGCCCATTAAAGTTTGATTCCTTTAAAAATATATTTCGCCTTTAAATATATGATACAATTACAAATGTATTTATTTATTATTTTTTATAATTCCAAAGCAAATTTTAGAAATCTTAGACTTAATTGTGTTTCATGTATCATATGCTCTATATGTATACATAGTATGCAATTTATAAAGTATATACGCTATATGTGCGAGATTTTATAATTAATTATGGATGTACAGTACATTTTAAAAAGAAAAATGACACTACGTTTATATTATCATATAAAAATCAAGTAAAATTAAAATAAACAAATATTTTGTATATAAAATAAAAATGAAGTACGTATAAAATAATTTATATATTATAATAATGGATCATAATTATTCGTAAGTTTTGTCTAAGAACAGAATATTATTGTAAACTTTTTATATTTAATTTAAATATGACAATTCCCTGGAAATACAGTATTTTAACTTCAAATATTTAATAATGATTTTTTATTATCATTGGGATTAAATAATGCACGCGTTTCTCTTTTACTATGGAGTAAAGGATAAAAATGCTAGAGCAAAAGAATCAATATAAATTATTTGTGCATTTATTGCGAAAACCATATAAATATCTAGTAATACCCATCATAATATAGATTAAATATAAATCTATGACGAAATCTATTATATCCTAATTGAATCTTAGCTGAAGTATTGCAACATTGTATGAAAAACAACTGACTACCTTATATCCAATATATTTTTATTATCGAACGATGCTTTCATGCAGCAATGGATATAACTAGTAAGAAAAAACTTATACAAAATTTTACCGAATTTTGTTTAATTATTATTAATAACTTTCTTTAATATACCTTTTAAAATATTATTTAATTTGCTTTCCATTCACTCGAATCTAGAAACAATCAAATACAACAATTACATGTGACCTTAACAAGAGGATATAGATTCAAACAAATCAATACAACTATAAATAACTTTAAAACAATTATATTTCATAAAATGTAATGAAAATTTATTTAACATCCAACCATATTTATAAATTCGTTTAGAAATCACTATTAAAAAATTTATCATCAACGGAATAGAATAGAATATTTTCTTTAATATTTATAGTCGAATATTTCTGTATATGAAAGTAAATAGAAATAAATTTAATGTAAAAATATACATCCATCTCAATTTTTATATAACTTAAAATATAGGGGGGGGGAGACCGGGGCAAGATCGGCATGTTAAGCTTTACTTAAATTTTGTGTAATAAATACTGCTGTAAACTGAAAAAAAAGCTTTGCATATTGTCTATTGGAATGTTACCTTACTATAGAACTGGTTAAAATCAGTTTGGAAATAAAAATAATTAAAATAATTACAACTTTACAAGAAGAGAGAAATTGACGAAGTTGCCCCGGGTATAGGGGCAAGATCGGCAACTTCTCTCTTTTTGTAAAGTTGTAATTATTTTAATTATTTTTATTAAAGTTGCCCCTGGTATAGGGGCAACAGTAATGGGGCAAGATAGGCACGTATATAAAATTATGTTATTAACAATGTATAAGTTGGAATTCACTATTAAAACAAAGAAATACAAATCCAACACCCATTTAATATTATTACAACGAAATGCAAGTTCAAAGACATATATACATGAATAACAAATGCAAACATGTTTTCATTTATCATCTGTTTGATTTTTATCCTTTGCTTCTAATGTGGCTTTATGTTGCCGATCTTACCCCGCTAGTCATGATTTCGAAACATTAAGTACAACCCTGAGAACAGAATGCCAAGCCACGATCTGGCCACGTGAATAAGTTGAAGTTACATCCTTCTAACAGGAAAAGTAACTTTCGTTATCATGGAATTATAACAAAACCTGCCAATTCAATATAAATGGAAAAAAAATATTATATGGAATTGAACGAAAATGAAAATTTGCTTGATAATTCAACTACGCTTGTTGGAGAAATAAAAACACTACACTCAACAAGCCACCAATAAAACTCAACTGCCTAACCTATAACCAAAGTCTCCTTTTAATTTGTTTTTAAAAAAAAGCGCTTGACAAACTTGTCCCGCATGCCGAAGTTGCCCCGGTCTCCCCTATATACATTATATAATATTTCAAGAACTCAAAATAGTGAATGCAATTCTTCGTATTCTTATAAAAAAAATCTTTTCCTAAAAAATTATCTAGTTGTAAATATTATGTAAAAATAAATTTCAGCAGTATCTAGCTGTTTTTAATACTTTTTTCCACTTTTCTATTTATATTGGATGTAATTCCAATTTTTAAATTATTATGGATAAAAAGTTTTAAATTTTGATTTAAATTTTATATAACTTTATAAAAAAATTTATATTTGATTTTTAATAAAAATAAAAATATAAAAAATGTCATGCTGCTATGAAATTTCATGTAAGATTGAAATTATTTTGTAATAACTTAAAATATTTAAATACTTATAAATTAAATATTTGCTTAATTGAAATTATAAGATGTTAAATACTTATGATATTAAACGCTTTAAGATATAAACTTCAATGACAAATTATTTCAAATAAATGTTATTAATATACATTATATTTATCACTGCTATTTTTAATTAAAACAGAGTTAGTTAAATAAAAATTTTACTGATCTTTAACATATATCTAATATTTATCAAAAATATATTATTTAATTCCGTTATTTTGTTATCTGAATTTTTGGAATGATATTAATTTGTTTAAGAGTATTTAATTTAATTGTCCCATAGAAAGTTATTTTTTCTCTTTTCGCTCTTTGGTCACTGAGAGCATTTTTTGTATACCCACCGTTGGTTTATCCAGGCCCACAATGGAGCATCCATGTGATAAGGAAAGGGATCTGACATATTTAAAACAGACTACCACCCCGGAAAAATTCTTGAGGTCGGTCGACCAACCCGGATTCGAACCCAGGTACACACAAAGGGGGGTTAAGTTTGACACAACCTCCTTGGACATAAAACAAGTTCTGTATTTAAAGTACTGTACTTTGGAATACATTAGAATAAACAGAATTAAACTCTAATACACTTTAAGCAAAACAAGTTAGCTTTATCTTCAAACAAATTAACTATTGATTAGATGAATGAAGAATTATGAATGTAATCCATTTGTACGGTATAAATTGGATTTATGAAATTAAAAATAATTTCTATATTTTATCGGTAGCTCAATTTTAATACTTTACTGATAAAAATTTTATATTTGTAATTATTTAGTATGTACTATACAATATATATTTATTCAAATAAAATTGTTTAAATTATGCTGTTACATACAAAAAATAAAATTAATATTAAAACGTCATTATTTTATATATAAAATATATAATTAATAATAAACTAGGTTCTAATATTAACATCAAGTCCCTTATATAAATTGGAGAAATTATTTAAATTGTTCCTGAGGTTGTGAAAGGACAGGATGTTATGACTTTTGTTACTTCGAATTGTAAATATTTTTTGTAGGCCTATATTTATTGTCATTGGCCATTTCATTAATTTTTATATTAATTGAAATATTTAAAAAAATTATTTTTATAATTACTTTTAAATGAGTAAATGATAGATTTTATATTTTAAGGATTATTCTAACTTTAATTACTGTATTTGGTTTAATCTGCATCATGTTTTTCTCTTTTCGTTTTTTCAGAAAAAAAAAATGTGATTTAGTAATCTAAACACGTAATCTTAAATGAAATTTCCAAGCTTAATAAAAACTGGATTCATTTTATTTTAATTATCCGCGTAAATCTTTTATCAAATTTTATATAAAATAATTCGAATTTTATTATCGCTATAATTTATACGTAAAAAATTATATAAATTAAGAAAATATTTTAAAATTTAATTATTTTAATGCTAGAATGTATAGTTAATAAATATTACAATGTATGATCATTGGCCTCTTGAGATCAATTGCGCCACGTCACTGATAGACTTAAAATGATTGTAGAATTAGAGAGACACTATGTAGATCTATGTATAAGATCACCGGTATGATATGGCTACAATAATAATTATAACACAAAATAGCTTCAATCAACTTGTAAAATAGAAGAAAGATTACTTATAAACTAAATAAAAGTTCATAACGAATTCTTTATTTAATTTCTATTCAATTTAAATACTGTATTATTGATTTTTACTAAGTTAATAGACAAATGGTAAAATATTTTAAATCATAAAATTAAGAATTTATGTATATTATTATTAAAATTATATAATTCTAATTATTAAAATATAAAATATAAGTTGAAAATAAATTGCTAACAAATACATTAATTAATTTTTTTAGTACAGACGATGTCTCACAAGACAGTAACTGCTACTTTCATTTAACAATTTGTGAGTAATTCCGTGAAAACAACATATAAAACTAACAAAACAAATAAACAAAAAAAAAACAATAACAAATGTTAATAATCAGATAATTAGTATAAAACTTTGAATTATAAATTAATTAACAAAGAATTTTCAATTTTTTGTTGAATAACTTTCAGAAAGAAAGAAGGAAAAAATCTCTTAAAATTATGGACCTAAAAAAGACATTATTCAATTCAATTATTTTGAAGAAGAAAAAGTTTACGATTTGACAATTCTCTACTGAAACTTCCATAATAGTTTTATTTCAATTTAATATAAAATCAATTTGGAAGAAATTTAGTTTTGATATATCTAGACTGAATATTTTATAAACAAAACCACTAGAGTGTTCCTAAACACGGCCGAAATACTTGAAAAAAAGACATTCTTATTTAAATAAATAATAACAAAGTTTAATCTGATATCATGAAATTTTCAATTTCTGAAATGTATATAGAGATGAGAAATATATTGGAAACATGAACCAATCAACCCGTGCTATGTAGTTTGGAAGAAAACTAATCACCGACTGAAGGTTCAATAAAATTTATACGGGTAAAGGTAATCGTTTTCTTGAGACTTTTACAGCTCGACTCTAACCTAGAGTAACACGTTTAAGTTTCAACCTGAAGAAATAAAATTGCTAAGTCAATCCAATAGACTTGGCTGCTACCTAAAATATAGTAGTACCATGAATCTATTAAAAACACCGACGGGATTTCTTAAAGATCCTTTGGACGAGTTTATATTGCGTTAGAACTTTTTCTTTTGCTGAAAGAATAAAAGAAACGAAAAATTGCTTAGATGCGTGCTACATCGTAACCAAAGAAAAATTTCCATTATCTGGAAATTTCTTCTTTTTCGATAGCTCTTAAATCTTTCATATATTTAATAATCCGTATAAAATATTTATGTATACAAGTCAATAGAATTTTCTTTCCATAACTTCCAAAATTTGAATCCTTAGATAATCGACTAATATAAATTCTAAATAATTTTAATGTTCTTTTATGTTTTATGTAAATATTTTCAGCATTCATGTCAACTAAATTGAAGATTAAAACACATTTTTCAATAGACTAATCGGTGTATACATATATATATTCGTACTTACATCATGTGAAGACGAATAAACAAATTCTCGTTTGAAGTTTAAAATTTAGCTGAAGCACTAAGTAATCGCATAAAACCGATTAAGATTCTCAACGTTAGACGATTAAAATATAAGTTCCTAGAATTTGGTCTTTTATTATTATTCCTTCTACTTTCGTATTATTTAATGAAATTTTCTGTTCTTCCTCTCTACATTAAATTTTAATGCACTTTTATAATTACTCAAAGTTGAGAGAACACTAAATCCTGAGTAATTGATTTTGAAAAGGAAAACCTTATTAATTAATCTGGAAAATTAATGCTGACTTCATTGTTTTTATTAACAATGGATTTGTTGAAGTCATTTATACGAATTATAACTAAAACAATAATTTATTAATTTGTACGTTTAAATATAAGTTAAAGCATTTTTCCTAATAAATATGCGTTAATTTAATAAATTGCATATAAATTACTATTAAGACATTTTATTCACTGCTTATTTAATATGTGAGATGGATGATCGAGGTGGTTACCGCGTCAGCCTGCAGGGAGGAATTTTGCTCCATTGCTGATAGCTTGAGCCTGGCCAAATTCACGAAAATTGGCCTAAAAAAAAGGCCCTCTTAGTACCCACAGGGAAAAGACTCCCAAAAACTTACCTAATATTTTATTTTATAAGGAATTTTATCTAATAGTTATACTTGGATGAATTGTCTAAAAATGAATTTTTAATTTAAAAAGTTACATAAAATTATATATTATTATTTATCTACAGATTTACATGTTTTATTTAGTTTTGTATTAATTAAATAAAGTTGTTATATTTTTCAATAAATAATTTATATCAATTAGTATTTTAAATGTTATACAGTTAAATAATAAATTTAAAATAATCAAAATGTATTAAAGATGTCTTTATTTTAATTAATTAATTATAATTAATTTAATTAATTACTTTTATTCAATACTTAGGAGATTTAATAAGAAAGAAAATATATTTATATGCTTAATTTAATTATTTAAATTAAATTAATTTTAGTTTTGATATTTAAGTTTTACTAAAGAATAATTATTGTTTTGAAGTTTGTTGTTCTTTTACAATTTAAACTTTGTTGATATTAAATGAGTGATATTCTGTAAAATTACGAGTATTTTATGAAACATTACACCATAGGGATTTAATAATTATAGGAAGTACAGAAGATCACCATCTGTGTAATTAGGTACAAGTGGATTGTTGATACAAGGTGGACAAAGAGGGGTAATTAGTGAGTTATACAGCAACGGTGGTTAATCTATGAGTAATTATCTTCTCTACGTAATACTCGCAGTTGAAGTGTTTTTAGTTTAAAAGTATTTTGTTTCTTATTACATTTTATTAACTTGGTGAATTTTATAAGAAAGTATTACTTATAAACTATTTAAATAAATATTTAATGTATGTAATTGTAGAATTTATGTCAATAATTGATAAAACGTTTATCATAAATACAAGTCATTAGTGCAAGTAAAAAAGTTTTTTGAATGTATATTATATTAAATTCAATAGATTGTTGGATAGAATTTTAAAAAATATCTTCGTTATTGAGACGTTTACAGCAGTAATTAACAAGTGTGGAGATTTTTTAAATTTTATTTCGTGATCCATCGTTATCATGTGTTTTTTTTATCTCAATGTTGTCTCTTAAGAATATGTGTTAATTATTTTCAAGAAACAGTTTTGAAAAAAATTTGTTTGATGTCTTCATTCTTTCTATCCTTATACGAATTATACCCAAGGGCTGCAGAATAGTTTGAAAGAGAATTTCGTCAGACATCTTAGAATAACTTTTTTTTAAATATTAATGAACGAAATAATTAGTTTTAAAGTAATTGACAACCTTTATAACGCTTTAAATTTCTCAAAGTTTATAAATTGTTCTAATAATGCAGAGTATATATTTTTTTAAATAATATTTTTCATAGTTTAACATTTGTAATGATTTATTTATTTAAATTTTATATATTTCTAACAAAAACTATCTAATTATTTTCGTTCCTCTTCAGTCTTTCTAATTCTATTATATTCTATCTAATGAACTTTACAAGTACATAAATTCACAAAACAGAGTACAAGAGATTCATTATAAACGTCTTATTATTCAATCTCTGATTTTAAAAAAGTACTAGACTTTTACATATGTTATTCTTTACTTAGAAACTTTTGTATAGAAATATTTATTGTTCTATAATGGTTTATTTGGATATATACAGTTTACAGTAATTAATGTTAACAAATATATAAAAATCAACCATACTCAAAGCAATTTAAGATACATTTTCTGAATGTGTATTATTACCAGTTATCTACAATGCAATATTATAAGGTATAAATATTTAGAACGTAAACAGAGTAATGGTTAAACAGATACCAATCATCTATCTTCTGGAATATCATATTTACGAAGCTACCTATGGGAATCATGTGATATGATTGAAGTTATACATTTATGAAACAAACTTTCACATGCAACTTTTCGAAACATCCATCCTTTTCTGACATTTAATATAGTTCGAGAATGTTTTAACAAAATTTAAATTTTCAAAATACAGTTTCATAAAATTCATGTCCACTTATATCAAATTATACGTAAGTCTATTAATAATGTAAAATTACATTTTTCACATTTATTCACAGCAAATAGACTTTGCGCCTTTGGATTTATATTAAACATAATAGAAATGGAAATTTGTACAATTAATTAATCATTCAGCGTAAATAAAATTTGCTTATTTTTAAGAATTAATTCAAAAAAACAAATTAAATACAGTAATTAGAATTATATCCCATTTTGAGGTAAAAACATTAAGAAAAATTTTGAATGAATACAGTATCTATTATAGTATTAAAAACAATTTACAAAATTGGATTTCTGAATTTTGTATATTCTATATGCTAAAAAATACGTAAATATAAAATATATATTTCATTCGTAAATTTAACTTCATATTTTCTACATAAATTTATATACAATCATAACTTCAAAAAGGTTTAAGCCCTTGTAATTTAAAGATGATTATATTGAATTGGTTTGATGAAATAAGACAACGTAACGCATAAGCGATATGCCAATAAGGCTGCCTCCCGAAAGGACTTTCTATCGGAATCTGTTCCTCTATTTAGGTGTTAGACAATGGAAGAAATTTGAAAAATTCCACACCGCTAACCCATCGGGCAGGCGCGAACCCGCACCTGTAAAAATATTCAGTAGTTCAATTTAAAGGTAATATTTCAATATTTAGTAATAATATAAATAAACTATTATAAAATATTCTATATTTATTGTTAAGTATTTTTATTTAAAGATTGTATTAAAGTTTTTAAATATTTTTACTTATTCAATATGAAATTTAATTCTTTTAAATCATTGCAATTTTTGTTTAAGAAATGCTTGGTAAAATGCTTAAGAACACTCTTAAGCATTTTACCAAGAACCAATATTTACCTTACCTTACCTGAAAGATTCTAAACTATTATAAGATTAACTGAATTCCATTAGCCATTCTAAATTTTTTTTTTATAGTAGATTACATCAAAATTTTCAAATTTCTTAATTTTGTTTTTATTCTTACATATTACTTACTGATTTAAAATTTATTATTTTCTCTATTCTTAAAATAAATATCAGAAAAAAATATTACTGCTTTATATGAATTATGTTTTTCATTCTTACAATGTTTTATTTCTATTCTACGGATATATATATATATATATATAATTCATAAGAACTTTTAAATTTTGATATTTCTTACGTTAACTTTAATATTCGTTGAATTCAAATTTATTTTATAATATAACATATAAAAAGCGATCATCCTTTAAAGAATTTCATTTAAAATGTAAAAAATTGAAGATTAGTATTTATTTATTTATTTATTTGGTTTCTTACGAAAATATTTATACCAGCTATTTTACTTTTATATGTGGAAGATAATGTAATTTATTTGTAAAAGTGCTCATCAATCCTTTAAGATAGGCTGATTTATAAAGAAAGATTTCATTATATTGTTTCAATAAATCTTTATGAATGGATAAGACGACTATAGACATCAATAGCGTTAATATGAAATTATAAAATACTGTAATATAATTGGTAGCATTGCAGATAATCTGAAAGTTTAAGATTAATTTAAAAATTTGTAGAAAAGTTAATGAACCAGGAGTCTTTAGCGCATGCCCAACAAATTCTAATTTGCGGAATATTGGCTACAATAATTCTGCACACTACATGCCGGATTATCGAACATCCGGGATTATCAGTCCTGGAATAACGAACTTCTACTGCGTAAACTATTATAAATTTCTTACCACATATAAAAAAATAACTTGAGAATGAAACGTTTCAAGTGCAAATTTAGTACATAAATACGGAATGATCTTTTTATAAACATAAAAATTTATTTAGAATAAAAAATAAACGCTAGACGACACCATTACTAACTTAATGAAATTCTTAAATGTGATAAAATGTAAATATAGCAGTTTAATGAGCTATTTTGTCATTTTTAGATAATTCTTATGCATATCATTGCAATACGGTATTTCAGTGGAATCGTTTATATCATTGTATGTGGTCATTTTGAAATTTACAAGATTATATGAATTATATGATATTGTGAGATCATATCTTTGCTTTCAAGCATTTTAAAACTGTATATAAATTCCCTGTATTTCATAAAGTGAATTGTAGAATAATGAAGCAGAAAGCATGGTTAAATCTTGGTTTAAAATGTTTAGTTTCTTATGAAATGTTTGGTTTCTGGGAGAAATTAATTTTGTCCTTTACTTCATATGTAGCGTATAAGTAAAAGGACACCAGAATTTATCAATAAAACAAATGAAGAAAGTAAAACATAAAGATAGGTGAGGATTCTGCTTGCACTTGATAATTAGGGGAGATCGGGGCAACTTCGGCATGCGGGGCAAGTTTGTCAAGCGCTTTTTTTTAAAAACAAATTAAAAGGAGACTTTGGTTATAGGTTAGGCAGTTGAGGTTTATTGCTGGCTTGTTGAGTGTAGTGTTTTTATCGTTCTCCAACAAGCGTAGTTGAATTATCAAGCAAATTTTCATTTTCGTTCAATTCCATATAATATTTTGCTTCCATTTATATTGAATTGGCAGGTTTTGTTATAATTCCATGATAACGAAAGTTACTTTTCTTGTTAGAAGGATGTAACTTCAACTTATTCACGTGGCCAGATCGTGGCTTTGCATTCTGTTCTCAGGGTTGTACTTAATGTTTCGAAATCATGACTAGCGGGGTAAGATCGGCAACATAAAGCCACATTAGAAGCAAAGGATAAAAATCAAACAGATGATAAATGAAAACATGTTTGCATTTGTTATTCACGTATTCATGTCTTTGAACTTGCATTTCGTTGTAATAATATTAAATGGGTGTTGGATTTGTATTTCTTTGTTTTAATAGTGAATTCCAACTTATATATTGTTAATAACATAATTTTATATACGTGCCTATCTTGCCCCATTACTGTTGCCCCTATACCAGGGGCAACTTTAATAAAAATAATTAAAATAATTACAACTTTACAAAAAGAGAGAAGTTGCCGATCTTGCCCCTATACCCGGGGCAACTTCGTCAATTTCTCTCTTCTTGTAAAGTTGTAATTATTTTAATTATTTTTATTTCCAAACTGATTTTAACCAGTTCTATAGTAAGGTAACATTCCAATAGACAAAATGCAAAGCTTTTTTTTCAGTTTACAGCAGTATTTATTACACAAAATTTAAGTAAAGCTTAACATGCCGATCTTGCCCCGATCTCCCCTAAATATATTCAAAAGCAGAGAAAAGAAATTTGATAATAAACGTTCTACATTGCATATTAATCTGCAATAATAAGTAAGATACAGACACATACAGCAATCCCTTGTTAATGAGTACCTCGTTAGTGTGAACTGATTCCCTGTCTCCTGGCTGACCTTATGGTACAGTACTTTCTTAAGGGACACCCCACTTAATGCGAAATCCCCAGTAACTCGTAGTTCAAAGTAAAATTGGAACTCAAGTGTTCTATCGACCCCGATAATGCGAAGAAAGAGAATGAAAAAAAAATCATCCGAAAACTTTGGCTCCTTAACCCTCTGTAACGCCGCTTCCCTGCTGAGCCTTTTAACGCCTGATTTTCCAGTAACCGTGGTCCAATATCGGCGCGAAGGGGACAGAAAAGAGTGTGTCGTGATCTGAATCTGCAGGTTTAAGAAATTGTTCACATATATGCCAATCATTCTCGTTTTGGGCAAACGGTTCATCTTTCTTTCCTCTCTTCGTCTTGTAACCCATCCTCTGGAAATGTTCGCTCTTGTCACCTTCAAGTGTTTTTAACAATTTTTGTTACTGTTCTTCTTTTAATATCTCCCGATTTTAAACGAGAACCATATTTTCCATCGTACTTAAAAACTATACTATCAACCGGTCAGTGGTATCAGCAGACAAGATTATTTCTGGATAGAAGATCGGCGTCGAACTTATATTACTGATATCGGAAATGACTGTATTATGAAGTTAACTAATAACAAACTTTAAAATTTAAAATTTTAAAATTTAGATTATAAATAAAATTCAAGTTTGATTCTAGTATTGAGAGTTAAATGGTTTCTAATCGATATCCTTGGATTCTCTCCCATTTAACGTTCAGAAATTAAAATTATGCTTTTGATTGGCTGACAAATTTCAAATATAAACAAAATTTGTATTCGAATTTGAAAATACGCCTTTTTAAAATTTTAAATTTCTTGCTGTGGTTGGTTAGAAAAAAATCAGTTAATTAATAGTGATTTTAATAACAGTATAAATACGTGATCTCCATTTGGCGTAGTAGTACTTTTTAACAAAGTTCTTCTCCTGTTTATCATATTGTAAGTACTTTATTTATATACTGTATATTTTTATACATAGCCTATTGTACCTACTGTATTATATATACTGTATGTTGCAAGAAAATGTCGCATCTCTCTTGCTTACTATATTCTATGCAGTGATGAGTACTGTAAGAAGCAACTCGCTCCTTTTTGCGTGTGAGAGGGCTACAATTATTGTAGTTACTGCATGTATAGCACTGTATTGATTGATTTCCTATTTTTCTCCTCTTTAGGAAAATGGCGGCGAAAGGAACCAAATATGTCAAACGTCTGTGCAAAAAACTGTCATTTTCCGATAAATTGAAAACTTTGGTAGACAAAAAGAAGAAATTAAAAAAAAAAAGGAAATTTGAAGCGGTATTAATTCCCCCTACCCTGTCGACGTATCTGAAGAGAAGAAATGCAATAGAGTCATCAGCTACAGATGGCTACGATGTTGTAGGAAGAAAACATTCGCTCAAGTCTAAGTTTGAAGAGTCTACGAGTGATTTTTGTGATATTCGAGTGCATGGTACTGTGGTGTCTGGTGCAATGATAAAGGAATAAGCCGAGCAACAAACTGTGGAGATAGGTGTTGATTTCAAGGCGTCCAACGTCTTGCTCTATCTATTGCATTCAGGATCGACAAGCGATAGCTTCTCTAACAATCTGCGGAGAAGAAAATGCAGTTGACGTGGAGAAAGCAGAAACATGGCTGGAACATTTCAAGTCCAATTCCAGAGAATGTTCGTCAAGCGATATCTTTAACTTCTACGGAATTTTTCTTTACTAGCAAGCCGAACAGAACCCTCCATTTCAAAGGGAAAACTTTCCGCGGAGGAAAGAAATTGAAAGAGAGAGTGGCCATTTTGCTGACTTGCAACGGAGACGAAAGTGAAAAGTTAATGCCGCTTGTTATCGGCAAGTATGATAAACCATGCTGTTTGAAGCACGTTTCACACTTCTCCTGCAAGTACACAGCTAGTAAAAACACGTGGATGACTGCTGTGATCTTTTACAAGTGGTTGCTGTGCATAGAGAGGAAAATGTGTCAACCGAAGCGAAATATCCTGCTGGTTTTTGATGGCTGTCGCCATCATCATGTAGATAAAGAGCTACAGCTGAATTTCGTCAAGGTTGTATTTTTGCCATCACACTGCATTGCGAGGTTGCAGCCGTTGGATTGCGGCATTATTTCGAATTTTAAGGTTGCTTACTTCAAGAGACTGGTATCACACTACATATTAGAAATAAAACAAATGGAAAAAGTGCGGAAGAAGTTAAATGGACTATCCTGAATTGTATAAAAAATTTTGCTGTGGCTTGGGATTCAGTACCACCCCAAGTGACAGTGAAATTCTTTATAAAAAAAACGGCATTGTTGAAGCGGAAGAAAAAAGTACTGCCGAAAAGGAAATGAGTGTTGAAGAATCTGAAGAAACGTTCTAGAATGTGAAGAACTCTGCTCTAGCAAAAACACCTTCCAAGTATGTCAGCGTCGATGAGTTTGTTGTGACAAGTGATGGTACTGCTGTGAAAAAACGGTTAGCGGGACCTGCAATGAACTTGGGGAAGAATATTCCAATGAAAGAAAAGAGGAAGAAGAAAAGTGGCTCTCCCCTCACGCGCTCAAGCCATGGCAACAGTTGCAACGCTCAGCACCAGTTTTGTGATAAAAACATGGATTATAATCTCGCTAAGTCATTTGATTTCATTTGTAATTACATAAATAGTAGCTATAATTGTGAGAAGAAACAAACTATGACCATTGATAATTTCTTTACAAAACTGTAGGCCTAACAGAATAATACTGTAATGCAGTTTTGATTGTTGATTTAAACTGTAAATCAGATTAATTTATTCTCAGATATTAAACAGGAAAACCAATCAGGAAAAATGCTTTTACAGTAGAACCTCGATTATCCGCCCTAATTGGGGACTGGAGTTGGTCGGATAATTGAAAAGTCGGATAACCGAAAAGTATGAAAAAATCCATTATTAGTGTATTATTATTATTGTGTATTAGTCTATTATTATATCCCATGTAATTAGTATATTAGTATATCGCTATTAACCTATTTTGCGTTGAATTTTCATCGATGTTAAGCCCAACAAAAATTTTTTAAAATAATAATCGTCGCTATTGTAGCGCCACATCACTAGCGGACATTTGAAATTTGCCGACTAGGACGGTCGGTTAACCGAGGGGTCGGTTGATCGGGGGGCGAATAATCGAGGTTCTACTGTAATTTTTATTATTTTGAATCCTGTAATATAAGTATATTTTAATTCCTTATTTCAGATCTACAATGAAAAAGGAATGGCGTTTTAAACACGATACCTCTTTAATGCGAACTCAGCTTTTCTTGTCCTCCTTCCAATTCGTATTAGCGAGAAATTCCTGTCTTATTCTGCAAGTACTGCTTGAGAATTCTGATTTGATCTTTTCTGATATTTTTTTCAAGTGATTGGGAAAGTCAAATTCCTGCTCTCAAACGTTTTGCGAAAACTAATAAGCAAAAAATTCCAATGTCTAGTGAGCAGTTTAAATAATATAAACATTTTTAGCCCCAGAAACTTGCGTAACTTATATTAACAACATTTCTAATGAAGAAGGCCACTTGTTATATATTAATAGTCTTGTTTTAGATATTTTTGCAGGCTAATCTATATCCATGGTTTTAAATCTTATTAATTAATTAAGAATATAAAATTTCTATTTTTTTTTATATTTTAAGAAATTCAAATTACTTTCTATCACTTAAATACTTTCAATCCACTTTAGATAAGTACAATAAGAGAGTTTCAGAATTAATTATATATTATTTTCTTTTTAATCATAAAGTTTTGTATAAATAACAATGAAAATTTAAGCATTTTAGATTTGTGATAGTGTCATATTGCTTCTTAACTCATCAATCATTTAAGATGTGTAAAAGTAAAACATCAAAATATATATTTGTGTTCGTATTTTATGAAATTTCGTCATTAAAGTCTACTTTTGTTACAAATAATATTTCATATTTTTAGTTATTTGTTGTATTTTCTATTCTTGCATTTTATTTTGTCCTTAATACTCTTAAAACTGGCAAATAATTTTATAATTACCTAACATATATGCATTTAGTAACGTGATTTTTTATTTTACTTAAATAAATAGGCCTATATATCTGTAACATATTTATATGCAAAAAATGTTTATAATTCAATAACGTATGGATTTAACAAAGACCAAATTTAAGAGAAATAAACGGGAAAATAGAATAGAATAAATATAAGAAAAAATACTATAATTTCTATAAATTTACCTTGTTTATTTCCCAAAGTTTATAAATAAATCTTTAATAAATAGTATTTAAATCACAAATAATTTATTCATTTTAAAAATACAGCTTAGTTATCGGCGAGATTAAATGATGATAATAAATCTTCCTAAAGAATTCAAAGCATGATCAATAGGTTTGTAGTCAGGGGAATCAGCTGCCAACATCACTTCATAGGACTGATGTTGTTCCCTCCGAGCAATTGTTTGACTAGTAAGAGTTCTTTTATAAACTAACAATGTGACATGATATAGATGTTTTCTATAAGACATTTTCCAGAATACTGCAATATATGTGAAAACAATCACGAAATTGGCCTTAGAAAAATCACGTTCGGAACCTTGTTAGAAAAACTCTTAGGTAAAAAGTTTATATTTATCGAAAAACACGATAACAATCAAAACAGAGTTTAATCAAGAAATTCAGAAAATTGAATTTAGTAATTGTTTTTTGAAATAATATATTTTTTTAATATTTGAGAGCTTAAATGATTTTATATTATATATTATAATGTTAAAATAATATACGTTCTTCACGAAGATATAAAATAATAATATGAAATTAATCAACATGAAATTCTTCTTTAAACAAACTAATTTAGTTTAATTAACTAATTTAATTATCATGTTTATTATGATAGAATTTAAGAATTCACTAAACTATAATTAATAAAGTAATTTTTCTGAATTCTTAAATTCTATTATAATAAACGAGATAATTAAGAATTTTAAGAAATTCAGTAAACGACTCAAAAATCGATTAATTAAATCTCTTGTAATATATTTTGTATAAATACTTTATGATATATTCCCAAAAGAATACTAATTATACATATTAATTTCAAATTTGATTGAAAAGTTCGATAAAGAAAAACTTTAATTCTTTCTGTACTAAATCCTCGTTAACCAAGTAAATAACAGTGCATATTTTAAGATATTCCATAGAAAATTTATGAGTAATTTAATTTTTATTTTAAATTAATAATAATAAACATAAATTTTTATTAAAAAAACAGAGAAAGTTTATCATACTTTATGAATTTTCTTCGTAAGTATAATTTAAATAAGAAATTTATATTATTAACTTTGAAATTGTAAATCATAAGTTTAAAAATAACATGGATCAATTTTCAAATTTTTAACTAAAAATTTTCATAAGTAATGAAAAAGTTGATTTGGTAATAAATGACTCTTGTCTTATTAATGTTTAATTTTATTCATTTTGAAGTTTTATAATTTACATAATATTTCATCATTGTACTGATTTTTCTTTATATTAGAATCTTGCTCGTTAGGAAGAATCAAGCTGGATATTGTATAAACTTATATTTGAGAATGTTTAATATTTAAAAATATATTTGTAAATAATGCAAGAATTTGTACTGAAAAGTCAATAAAACAGCCTAAGTAATGAAATAACATGGTTTCATTTTATACAAATATTTAAAGAATCTTATCGAAACAATTCACGTTATCATGTTGTTTAGAAGACATTTCTTCGATTTTATAATTAAGATTCTATCACTATAATAAATTTTTAATTTGAGATAATGTTTTAATTGTCAAACATTATGTTTAATTAACAAATCTTAAATTAATCTAGAACAGTAGTGTAACTAGATATTAACTAATATTAGGGGAGTCCAAATAGAAGATGTAAACACATCTCTACAATTACTTTTGTATCGTGTAGATGAAAAGTTACTCTTACTTGTTAGATATTGTATAGATATGTGTACAGTTTGGAAAAGGATTTGGCTGTAACAAATGCGCGTTTGTTACGGTCAAATCCTTTTCCCAATTTTTTTTCTCTAATTACTTCATTTTTTTCATTTATATACAGTATTTACAAATATAAGAGGGGCCCGGGTTCTTGAATCCCTCTTTGGTTATACTACTGTTCTAGAAGCTTTTTTCAACGCATTTATTACAAATATGAGCGTATATATATATATATATATCNTATATATATATATATATATATACATGAAGTTTTTATATTATTTGTAAAAATTCGTAAAAGTGTTTATATTAGATAAAAATGAACAATGTGATTTAATCCGATATTTCAAGCAACATTTAAATATATTAATATAAGAGTGTTAAAATTAAACTGAATTTAAAAGTATCATTTCAATACAAAAATGTATCAATTAACTGTTTTTAAAATGATAATATATTGACTAAAAACAAATATTTGACGAAATATTTACTTTTAGTCAATTTTTGCTATTAATTTGTGGTTTAAAAACTTCAAGTTAATACGAGTGTTCAGATTCATACAAGTGTAAAGTGTCGTTTTGACACTAAGAATCAAAAATATTGTATATATATATATATATAAAACAGTGTCAACTCTGTTTTTTAGATATTCAATGCATTTGTAAAGAGGTAAGAATGCCACATGTTTATTTCTTTTACACAATATGTTGGGTAAAAAACAGCAAAAAGCCGACAGAAGAGGAGAAAGAGCCCGAAACGCGTATCGGCACTTAAAAATCAAAACAAAGATGAATTTAAAGTAAAGCCTAGTGTCTATCGAAAAGCGCTTTATCGTGCAATAGAAATAAATTCACGTTAATACTTATTCACGAAAGTTAAAGCTATTATTTTATTATGATTTTGAAGAATTTCTCATTTTTAAAGAATTCCTCAAATTAAATTTCTATATAGTCTCTGTAATTATGATTAATCATATTCAAATACAGTAAGACCCCGCTTAACACGTGGGATACGTTCCTACGAGATCATTTTAGCACAGAGTAAATAGGGAAAGGGGAAGACGCGACCAAAAATAAACAGATTTTACTTGAATTTTAAGTTATTTTTATATTAATTTGCATAATAATATATCTTAAATAACATATAAACACATTCACACAGAAATATAAAGTTAGTTTCTTGTGATGATGGTCCTGGCTCTTCTGAAATTCTTGATTTTTTTTTGCAATGAAGTTGTCTAGTGTTATTTGTCTCTGTTTTTTTCTTTCGTTAAGTAAACGTCGGTAGCAGGAGATCGCATCCGAAACTCCTCGTCTTGCTTTTGCATTTTCAAAATCTGGATCATTCGCTAGCTTGATGAACGATTTGTTATCGTTACCAAACTTTTACTAAGGAAATCTGTAGAAAAATTTTTTGGTTCTTCGTTTTCAGAATTACTATTTTCCAGTTGTACATGAATTTCTTGTTCCGCCAGTTCTTGAAGGTCGTCGTTGGTAAGTCTCTCACTAGAAACCTACAGTAACTCCTCGATATCCTGCTCGTCTACATCTCCTAGTCCTGTTGTATCGATTAGATTGACAATTTGGTCAACCATAAGCTGTTCTCGTTGATAATCCTTGGATTTCTCCGGCCATACCTTCTTCCACATTCCATATGCATTTATCAGTTAATTCTTGCCAAGCGAAGTTAATATTGCCTATGGTATCCATGATGTTATATTTTTTCCAAAATTGCACCAAAGAAACATAGATTTAAGGAAAGTATATCGCTACAACGAATTGCCACCTTTTGCTGATTGGTTCGTGTTCGGGAATAATCGTATTACGTACGAATCAATCAAATACAGTACCGCGATAATTTGAATCAGCGTAAATTTTGAGCTATTTTTTTCAGGTTTCGAGCAGACTGCATTATATCGAATCAGCACTAATCGAGGTCTTATTGTATTTTTCAAAAATGTTCATGGAGTAGTAAATTGAAGATCTTTCATCTAATTTTACTATTCATGCAATAAAAATTATGATGTAAGAAGTTCAAGAATATGTAGTCAATGAGAATTTAATATTATTTATATATATGTATAATAATATTTTATAATAAAAATATATTAATTCTTATATTATTTTGTCGCATTGTAAACTCATAAAATATATATAAATACATATTCTAAATCATAAAAAAATAACAAATTCAACATAAATCACATCAAATAAAGTTTCGAGTGGTTTAATAGACTTGGAAACATAAAGTAAGTCATAAAAGAAACGAGTTTTATAATGTTAAAGTAATCCAAAATGTCAATGGATTCTTCGCAGAAATCTATCGGGAATCCACGAAAACAATAAACTTTATGTGAGGATAATTAAACAAATTAACAAAGACATATAATTCAAATTAGACATCACTAGACTCGCAGATTCTTTTCATCTTGCTAAATTCAAAAGATGTCAGAGAAGACAACAGTTCTTATTATTCTTTCGAAATAAAATAATAATAAAGACTTAAAGTTATTTAATTATAAATTCAAAAGGTTATTGAAGGTGCAGCTATAAAACAAAAGGGTTTGTAGAATTTCTTATCTTTTTTCTCTACGTTTATTTTTAAGAAAGAAATTCTCTTTAACTAATCTAAAAATATCGACACAGATAATTGTAAGCCTTATGTCTAATAATATCTCAGCATTATTGTTAAAAATGTCATTGAATAAATAAGTGAACAATTGAAATAATCAATGGAATTTTATAAATATCAAGCACAATTTCAAAAATTATTAATTTCGAAAAAATTAAATATTTAGATATTTGGGTGTTATTAAAAAATTGTTTAAAGTAAGAACTTCTAAAATAGGAAAGAAACAATAATTAATGTGTATCAGATATAAAAATTCCGTCCAGGAGAGTAAACAAATTTATTTTTATTATTATTCGAGCCTCAGGGTATATTTTTTATACTTTTAAAAAAACTTAAATAATCAATGTGACAAAAAAAATTTATATGTAAGCATTTTAAAAATAAAACTTAAGGTTTTTTTTTATTTAAGAAATTTAATTTATTTAATTTAATTAATTATTATCATATGTAACATGGTGTACATTAATAAGTAATATCGTGATTAGAATTATAACTTTTAATAAATTTTGATTAAGTAAAAGGAAAAAAATGTATTTTTAAAATTAATTACAATATTTTGAATTTCCATTTTACTTGATTTTCATATTTTTTATATAAATTAATTCGCTTATCAATTTTCGCCTAATTTTAAATTATTTAATCGAAAATATTTCAATATAATTCGAATGAATAGCTGAAATTATATAGAATATTTTAATAAATTCGATTATAAAGAAGAGAAGAAAATAAAGAAAATGCTATTTCAGGCAAGTTCACTGGACTGCTTTGTCAATTCAAAACTTTTTCCCTGAAAGGCGTTAGACAGATAACCGGCACTACTGTATTGATAAAGAAAAAGTACTACTACTACAAGATACTATTAATTTGAGGTGGAAAGCATATATTTTAAATTAAATAAATTAAAAATATGATTAAAAATTGTAGCCTGACATTGTGACAATGTCACAATAAATAATTGCTCGTTACTACATTATGTTTATTCGATTGAATTAAATTTATGTACTTACACGAATTAAAAGGATTTGAATTAGTTTTTATTAATTGGAAAATCTTAATCATATATATAATATACATTATAATATACATTATACCTTTACTGACTTTTAACATTATCCTACATATATTTAAAATATTTTAAATTAAATTAATTAAAATATGATTAAAAATTGCAGCTCAGCATTGTGACGATGTCATTGTTGTGTAAAAAGTTCTCATAATTCTGTAAAAATATTTCCAGTTTTTAAATTGAATTAGAAAAAAAAAAAAAAAAAAAGTTTGCACCTTTCGTTTGACAAAGCATAACTGAGAATAAAAAATTGTAATAATTTTATATTTTGTGTTTAATATATTTTAAAATGTATAGAAATTACCTCTTCTATTTAATTTTTAATTATAAATTGCCTAATCATTTCTAAATACTGTTTCACTGATATTAATTTATAAAAAAAAATTTATTTATTACTTTTCTATCATATTCGAATGTAATTCTTCACATTTATGAATAAACAATTACTATTAAATTCATCAAGATACTAAAATCAATAAGAAAATTAAATCGAAAGTAATTTACAATAGTTATGAAACTTGTTTTAACATTCATCAAGCTTTAAGTTACTTTATTTCGAATCTGTGTAAAGGAAATAAAAGAAAATATAACATTAACAATGGCTAATGACATCATAAACCATAGCAATCAATACTGCTCAAGTTCTGAATATTCACAATCGCTAAAAATGTACTTTAAATGTATTCAATCAAATACCAAAATTTAGAGAGCTTCATTTATTTAAACATTTCAATTTTACTTTTTCTTCCTTTCGTAATGCGTTTTAAATAACTCATCAATTTTTCCAATTTTTCTTTACTGAATTTAACGAGCAAGTAAGGTTTTTCCTCAAGCCACTTATAGATTGCTAATAATCATTCATTAAATAATTTTATGAAAAATTAGCTATATCATGATCCTTTATTGATTTATTCCTATTATTTCAGATTTCTCATTTATTATTAATAAACTCTCTTACTTTTAATATGAATTTTAAGTTTTCAAAATGATTATTTAATTAAATTACAAATCTAAATATGACATCTAATTGAAATTTTAAAAGTAAATAATATATTTTAATTTCAAAATTGAGATTATTATGTATACTATTAGCATATAAATTGCTTCAATTTTTTTTCATTTTAAATAGGTCTATTTTATAATATTAAATTATTTTGTTTTATGAGTAAAAATTGGCAAATAAATTTTTTCCTGTTTAATTTTAATAAAATAATAATAAATATTTTAGATTATATACAGCCTAATCTCGATATAGCAGCTATCCTCATAGAGCATTAATTAATGGATGCGGATCTCAAACGGATATTCCCTTGTTTTATATAATTGTTATTGTTTGGAGTCTTTCGATTTAACATCAGTTTTGCAGGCGAACAAATCTATATCGAGGTTTGACTGCACAGTAAAACCTATCTAAAACGGAACCTGAATAAAATGGAAGACTACTTAAATGGAAAAAATTGGGTACTGTTTACACATGTTTCACTGTATAACATTTAAGAATTGTCGATGTAAACGATTTTAAAAATTAAAGAAAATAATGAATGAGGCTAAGTATTAAAAATACAGTATTATATTCGTATTATATAAAAAACGTAAAAAACTCATTTAAAATTTATTATTGGCGAATTATATTAATAGTCTATTAAATTATGAGATTAAATTAAATAATAAAGGTTAATAATTTTCATTACACTAATTGAAAAGGGTTCTGGTGTAATGCTATAAATATAATCAATCAACGGAATCATTATCAAACGTTAATACAATATTCGTCCATTATAGATTAAATTACATTTCTTAATTCTTACATTTAGTGTGTAATCGCTATCGATAGAGATTACACACTAGGTGAAAGAACATTATTAAATAATATTTATAAGGGAATAATTTATAACGGATGAAGAATATTAACTAATATAAACGATACACTTACAAAATTTAAATCGACTCTAACATATTTCCAAATATTTTAGATGCTAAAACTGAATATAAATCATAGAGTCGAAAGCTCTGTACAGCTTTAAGTGAATATGATAATCAGACGAATATTCAAAGCTAATTATTCATGTTTTCGAGAATAATGTTTACTAAAATTCCCATAAGAAATAAAGGATGTTATCTTGTGAGTGGTCTTAGCATATGCAATTCATCTACCCTGCAAAAAACATAGAATTTTTGATATATATTCAACACTTCAAGAACCAGATAATTCTTGAAAGCTTTCCAACATTTCTTCAGAATATATTTATTTTATTTCTGCAAATAAATGTTAATTGTTTATTTAACGATTAATTTTATTTAATTTTTAAAAGAAATATAATAATTTCATGAAGTAATTCATTAATTTTAACAACATAAAATTTTTGTGAAGATTCTAGTTTATTAATTCTAAATTTCTTTTTCAGTACGCGCTTTAATTTTATTTCTGATAAATAGGATGATTCTAGATATATGCGAAAATTTTCATGGACTGATTCTTCGACCAATTTCAACCATAAAAGTTCATATGTAGTGTAATAACTGCTGAAAATGACCACCGTTAACTGTACAATATAAGATTCTATCTTCCGCCGCATTGATTGGTACGCACGTTCATAAATATCAGGGGTGTGTCCAATTATTTTACAGAATGCGACAACGCGATTCCGTACTTCGTCAAAATTTTCAATGTGACCACACATTAAACATCATTTAACTTTAAAACTATGCCGTTTGAACATATGTTCATATGCCCTTTTACGCATGAAATTATTGAAAGAATCAGCCCCTGAAATTTTTCGCATTTATTTAAAATCACTTTGTATAATATTTTTAAAAGCAAATTAAAATTTTTCAATTTATTTATTTTGTATTAAATTTTGTTATCTTAAAATGTGTAACGATGTGATTTCTGTTTTCAGAACTGTCTCCAGTTTAGAGTAATGGCTTCAAACAATAAACTTATTAAGATCATTTGAATGAATGATTGAGTAGAATTCAATCTTGTAATTGCATGCCTAATCAGAAAACTTCATAATGAAGCAATTTCTTCTATTTCTCATATTTCAAATTATTTAAAATAATTTTATGCAAAAATTTCTTATATATTTTGCAAAAAAAAGTAGAACTATAAATTATATTAAAATTATAACTGATATTTATTAGTAAAAGGTCACCACTGAACACTAAATACTACAGAATAAACCACTAAACATCGGTAGCTTGGTCTCTAGTTTGCGGCTAACCAACGGGCTGACCAAGTGGTATATTCCCATTTTCTTTCATATCTAAATAGGACCAGCTTTCCATAGAAAGTTTTCCCGGAAGGTCTTCCATATGGACACGTGATCCCTTGGCAGATCGTCCATGAGTTACGTTTCCTCATTCCATTAATTCAATCCATTAGTATAAGTCTAAAAGAAACTGATTAATGTGTAGATATTGATTAAAATATTACAAAATTTTATATGACAAAAATAATATTTTAATTTGATAATTTAACAATTCATTTTGTAAAAGTCGAATTTAATTAAGTTTAATAAATATAAAAGTACTATGAAGCTGAAATCACATTAAAGTTTATCTTATTGCTTCAATATAAACAAACTAAAATTAATATAAATTAATTATTAACATAAAAACACGTAGACAATATTAAAATGTTATTATTTTTGCTTTTCGAAATATTTTTTTATATAAACTCCTTTGGTTAGACGGCACCATCTTTAATAATGGTCTTTTCTCTTTCTTAGATTGTCTTCACCATTTCTCAGGACTATATATTTTCCTGTAATTTCCTTAATCTATTGTCTCGATTCAGCTGCAAGTTGTCACGCCCATACACCTCTTTTCTTTTTCTTCTTTCTTTTTCTCACAATTTTCTCCTTTTATATTTAGTATTTCTTTTGTTATATAACTTTCCTGTATAATTTTAATGATTAAAATATTTCTATGAAGTTTATTTTTTTAAACAATTCCCAAACGTCTTAAGAAAATCTCCATCAGTATTATTTTCTCTTAATGAATTTAAAGAAATAAGGATTAAAACTTTTTAAGTCAATTTTATTTATTTTTTTTCAAAATTTTTCTTTTAATTTGGCAGAAATTAAATTTTATTACACTTCAAAAAGTTATTCTATTATTCACTTTACTAATTACTACAGTATTTATTAATAATTACTATAATTTTTTGATAAAATTTTAATGATAATAAAGATAAATTGTTATCGATAAAGAAAGATTCTCTTTAATTCTCCTACTAATTTACAATATCTTTATCGTTTTTATATTAAATAATATATGAACAAATGTACTTAATATTAATGGAAAATTTCTAATGGATAGGTTTCAAAAAGAATATTAATTGGACTAATTTATCAAAAAATTAAGCAAGGAATAAATGCTACATGTATAGAATTTTATTAAATGAATATTTCAAAGGGGTTTTCCTTGTAAATACTTTTACATTACTACTCCACTATAACTTTTACTATAATTGATTGAAAAGTAGCCATGACAGATTGATTATATGTTTGAAGTTTTCTTATGTTAAAATCTGAATATGAAATTAAAGAACAGTGTTACAAAAATCTTCTATTCTGACAAAAGTTCTTGAAAAAAATAAATTAAAAAGATATCGAATCTGACGTTAATTGATTAACATCAAATATTGTCGAGTTATTCGTATTTTAAAAAGGAAAGAAAAAACAGAAATTCGACAGCTTCCAGAAATTTTTTAAGTGTAATTAAATTATACAATGATCAAAGTGAGAATATTAACAAAGAAATGAATAAAGTATATCAGTAATAGTTTTTCTGTATAAAACCTTATATATTAGAATTATTTAATTAAACAAATAATTCTGTGCGAGTTCTTTTTTTCTGATAAATTACAGCTCAAAAATTTGTTATTGTTAAATAAAATTGTAAATTATTCAAATGATTATCAAATTTTCTATTCAATTTAACAGGTTCCATTAACATAATAATTCTTATAAAAATATATTTTTATAGCACAAACACATAAAATTCTAGTAGCATCTTGGAGAAAGTTTATAAGCTAGCAGTAATAAATAGGTAATGTTTTACGGGACGAAAGATAGTTTCTCAGAACATTATCCTTTTTATTTACTTATTTTTATTTCTACAGTAGACTGCTGAAGGTTATCTTCTCAAGACAGAAAAGTGACAGATTGGAATAGAAAACCTTTCCTGGCAACCTTCTGATGTTCTTGCCCAAGAACCAAACTTTAGATAGCCACATCAATCAAAAAAAATGTTGCTCCACCTCGGACTGCTTGCAACAGACACAAAGGAATTAATTCCTTCACATGAAGAAGTTTTTTAGCCTTCACTTTTAGGACTTTCACACTAAATATAATTTTCGAATTAATAAAGTATATATACGTTTCGAATATTTCATTTTATTTGTTGTAATTTTAATTTATAAAAGTATTATTTTCACATTTTATTTGTGGTTTCCATAATTTATTTTTTGCGTAAATCACAAAAATATATATTTCGTTTATTAATAATTATTTAATCTTTATGAAATTAGTATATTTTAATAATTAAACATTAATCTGTTGATAGAGATTATGTTAATACAAATTCTGTGTTTATGTTTTAAATACAGTAAAACCTGTACAAAACGGAAACCTGCCTAAACGGAGAGAATTCTTCGCATCACAATGATTTTCAGTGTTAAAAAACTTGTTAAACAGTGTTAAAAAAGAAATAAATATTTGGTACTGTCCGGTTTATACAGATTTTACCATATATTTCAACAAAATTATATACAAATAAGTAACGCTATTTGTTTCTATTTTGAAAAATTTTAATGATAATAATTATTATTTTTGTGTTGAATTTTATAATTTTCATGTACAAACGTGCACATTATAATATTATGGTTACTTATTTAAATGTTTGTTTTTTATTCTTTCTTAACAAACATTAATTGCTAGGAATTAACCTATTTAATGCAGTTCTTGGAAAAGAAAAAGACTTGTCTGTTTTATTAATTTATTAACAATTCTAATTATTAATTTTAATTCTTCCTTAACTCCATTTTAAAATATTTTAAACTGAATCATTAAATTATTAAATTCATCTACAATATTTGTAGATTATTTTCTTTTATTTGTTATCGCATCTTATCATTTATGCATATGTTACTGATATTTTAATTCTTTTATTCTATTTTATTTTATTTATCAATGTTTTGAAAGAAATACTTGATACAGAAATTTCCTTTTACATTATTAACTTATAAAATTGTTTATTGGATAAAACACGACTTCAGAATATTTCTTTTATGTCATTTACATTTCGAATTACTTATTAGAAAAATAACTTTAAAACAAGTCTTTCTGAAAAGAGTAACTGACAAATACAATAAATTTTTAAATTAATGGCACTCATGATCACGTGATCATGTCACTTTTTGTAATATTGTACTGCCAGAATGATTTATATATATATTTATATATAGATTAGAAGCTTAGAATATCTTTTTAAAATAAACTTCAAAAATTGTCTCATACTAGTCATTTATAACAATAAAAATAAATTATTTTAAGAATATTATTTAAAATTATATTAATTATTAAAATCCATTATACTGTAATTTTAAAAATAATTAAATTTAAGTTTTTGCAATCGCAGATACTCTCAGTCGCCTCTTTCAGAATTTAAAAAAATAAATAATTTAATTGTAACTTCATAATTAATTTGAAATAAATGAGCATTTTTTTAATGAATTCTTCCTGGCCAAGAATGTTAAGAAAGTCTACTTGCAAGAGCTTCAATAGATATGTAATGTAGATTAAATTCTTCTGCGATATTGTGATAAAGTAATTTAACATAATACTTTATGTTAAATTACTTTAATATTAATTACTATACTATAAAAGACTTGCCACTATTGAAACAAAAATATAAATCTCCTTTTCCATTCAATTTTTGTTTTCCTCTGTTTTTGAAATCCTTTTTTCTGATAGAATAACTTTTTTTCCTTATAAGACTTCGTTTTATTAAAAAATTAAATTTGCTCCTTTATAATTTACACTTTTCTTTGTATAGAGCAGATTATATTTCTTCAAATAAGCAAACCTTATTCACAGTTATTGTAACTTTTCAGAATTAAACAAATCTTGGGATCTTAAACAGACAAATGTCTAAATATTTTTTCTTTTTTAGTTTAACAGTTCTTTTCCAAATAACAAAAATTAATACTTAACACAAGAATTAACAAATTTCACAAATAAATACTATAAAATCTTATTCACAAGTTTACATGTAAATAAGTCAATTTGATATAAATGTCTGTAAACAAAATTTCAATTAACTAACAACATAATATTACTTAACGATTATAAATTAAAAAATTTAATTTATAATCGTTAAGTTATAATTCACTTCATTTAAATTCTATTGTGAAAATCTTACAATTTTAATGCAGGTGATTAACATATTAATTACTTTTCCAGTTAAAAGAGACAATAGTTAGTCAATTAGTCTAGCTTGTTAAATTAGTTATTTTTACATAATAAATTAATATAAAATTAAACTTTATTAAAATATTTAAAAATTATTGAATAATTTAGATATACAGTATTTATTAATTATATTTTTAGATAATTATTTTATAATATTGTCCTTTCTCCTCTATTTAATTTATTTATGTTATTTAATAATAAATAAATATTTTATTTGTTTTGCCATATAAAAATATGGTTTGTGTTAACTTTTTGCTTTTAAAAATTCTTTAAACATAAAATTATATTTCAAATATTTATCGTTTCCTTATAGGTAAACAAACTTTAATTCTGTAATTATTAATTTATAATAATAATTCTGTAATTATAAGTAAAATAATTTATTTTTATTATTTCAAGTTATAGAATTCCCCCAAAAAAACTTATTTTTTATTTTTTAAGCTATAAGAAACTAGAAAATTGTCATTTTATTGAAACAGAAGCAAGTTTAAAAAAATTAATTAAATTTATTGAAAACTGTCAATAATTATGACAAATTATTTGTAAAATAGAATTTCTAAAAATATACAAATATTAATATTTAAATATTTTTATCAAATTTCATATTAATATTTAAAGAAACAATAAAATATTTATTTATTCATTAATTAAACCTAGTTATAAAACTTGTTTATATTAATTAATAAAACAGATTTGACATGTAACGAAGCAAAAGTTACATTTATATTCGTAACAATATAATAGAAAATATGACGTTTTATTAAAATTTGATAGAAAATTATAAATAGCAAAATAAAACTTATATATATAATAAGAATTTTTCCAGCATACAATGTTAATATCAACAAGCATTATCTGTCTCCAGGTCCTTTCCCATTAAATTATTTTATAATGAAAAAGGATCTGATAATGGTGTAGACTGGAGCAAAGTGTTTATCAATATTAAATTATATGCTAGAAAGATGGCGCTGATTTTCTATATATTAAATATAATAAGTGATAAAGAATTAGAAATGCATTATCTCTAAGTATTTTCGTGTTTAACAACTACAAGAATATAATACACTACCCGTTAACCTAATTTAATCAATCGATTAATCAATCAAATACGGTAACATATTTAAGAATTAAATAATTGTTTATTATAGATGTGAATAATTTAAGTATTTATAATTTTAATTTTATGGAAATATCTGTAACGATGTATATTTATATTATACTAAGTTATATTTTGATTTATTATTTTTACATTAAGCATTCGTAGAAAGGAAATGGAATGCTTTATTTTCAGTAATTACTTTATTCATATTTCCGTTTTAACTGAATTTTGTTTAATGGAAATAAGATTTCGAATGCATTTAGCATTAATAATCGGGAAATTCTACTGTTTAAATTTTTGGAATATTAATAATTAATATTATGAAGTTATGAAATTAGCATTCTTTGAATTCACTCTTATTTTAATCTGATTTAATCAATATTACAGAAAATTTACTGAGATAACGTTAATTTTACATTAATTAATAAAATTATTGGCTACTTTAAATACAAATAAATTGATGTTAAATATTTAAAAATTCAAAATTATTTTATAATACATTGAACAAAGATAAATTGAATTTTTAAATATATTTATACACAAATAAAGCTATAAAATCTGTAGAAATGTAATCGATGTAACAAATTATAGTTTGTGAGTTTTATTTGTACTTACATTGACTTTACACTTCATTGGAAATGACATTCACATAGGTGATACTCTTACTCGATCGATAGAACTAAGATAGCATTGCGACGCTCTTCCATTGAACAATTAACTGAGATAAATTTTGCTGTAATTTCATCCTTAGAACGAAAACAGGATAATAACAAATATAAACAAAAGTTATTATAAATTAGAAAATATTCCATTTTCTTAATTGAAATTTAATCTTAATTCAATACCGATACGCAGAAAAATTTACAAAGTTATATTTTCAATTTTCAAAAGGATTTCGATGACCTAAATTCTTATAAGTTTTTTTTAATAAAATCTTTCGATTTTTATTTATTTTTTAATAATTATAAGAATTTTATTAATGATTAAATTATGGACCAACTAAATTCAAATATATCATCAAAAATTAGACGTTCATTGATCGCAGTTTCGGATTAAAAAAGCGTCAAACATGATTTTGCTATAGGGAAAAAAGAAGGAAACATCTTTCAAGACACATGGAATTATTAAATGAAGGCTTCAGAAAAAAGAAAGACATTCCTGCATCAAAGAAATCTTATTCAGTTAGGACATAAAAATGAAATAAATCTATCAAAATTTGATTTTTCACTATCTTTTGGCACTGTAATTAAGGATAAAAATGAATAACGATTCATTTTCTTGTTATCCTTTAATCAATATTCACGCAATTTTCTAGTTTAATAAGAAACGACTACAGTTTTAATTTTTAAATTAGAATAAATCACCTTGAAACTTTTAATTTCGTTAAACAAACAAGATTTTTATTATGTTACAGTTAATATAAGTATAGTTCAAACAGATATCTTACATACATTAATCCGTGATTACATAATATAAGAAATCCAAATAGACAGACATTAATCATAAATTTATCTTTTATATAATAATATCTAGCTAACGATTAGTTTTTCTTTTAAATATTAAGATCCTGTCATCTGTATAAACAATTACAGATCGTTATAATGTTGTTCATAATTTCTATTTTTACAAGAGTTGTCGATAGAAAATAACTATTTATTTAAAATGGCTTAATGTATATATCCGTTCAATGAGTTAAATACATTAAATAAATAATAAAAGAGTTCAGAATGAAGGGAAGAAACATTTTGTTCCTTTTGAATGTTCTAGTTTTTTTTAGAAAGAAGATTGTTTTTTTAAAAAATTCAAACAAAAAAGATATTTTGATGAAGTCATCAAAAGGAACAGTCGATGACTGTTGTAAGTAATTTGTCTAACATCTACCTCTTAACACCGAAAACTATTTTAAAAATTTCATCATCGATTTTTCCATTAATCCGATGAACACAATCTATATCGAAAGAAAACCTTTCTGTACAAAAATAAATTCTTTTGTTATTTTAAATAATACAATGCTTCGATTCTTGTTGTCGAATATTTTATTTGCAAAACTGTTTAATGCATTAAATTACACGAGACAATATTTTGACAGTCAGATATTAAGTAAATTAAGTAAATTAATCAACAGTCTTTAGAAATTATTCCATAAAATAAATGCACCATTATTCTCTTGAAAATAAAATTTATTTTAACAATTTCAAAAACATCCATAAAGTTTATTAATTGTATATTCTTTTGAAAAATAAATATATAATAAATTACAAAAATTATATATTTACATATTATACAAACAATTAAATATTTTTGTTTTTAATTAAATTTATATATATAATAAATTTGAAAATAAAAAATTAAGAGTGCTTTTTTAATGATTTGTTTACGTATTATTTCGTGTAAACATTTAATCCAAATATTTACAAATTTATTTGTTTTCGATATTGTGTTTACTTTAAATATAAATTCTGATTATTTATCATAATTTATTTTACGATTAAATCCATTAAACATTAAAAAATATCATAATTAAATTAAATTCGTCTTCAATCGATTAATTTGTCATTAAAACATAAAGTAATTGCTGTATTTATCATATCATTAACTTAAATAAATGTCTTTATATATTATTAAAATTATGGTAATTATGTTCTCAATAGATGGCAGCAGGAGACAAAATAAATTTAGTTTTTCTAAAAAAAAAAATACAAAAATTGATAAAATCTAAAAATTCGCGTAATAATTATATTTAATAAAATTTTTTCATGTAAATTAAATATATTAAATCAAATTAAAAACATAAAAATATTTTATATCTAAATTATGCTATAGAAATATAAAATGTAAGAAAATAAGACATTTTTTTCAGCCAGTAAACAAATAATTTTTCTAAATAAATTTATGAAATTTATTAAAATTAAATCAACTTCTAAAGCTTAAAATATTTTTTAAAATATGCATTTCACGTGTTGTTATATATCATATGAATTTTTAAAAAATCATAATTTATTTTTAAATCAAAGCTAAAGAATTTTAATAGTCAAGGGAATAAAACAGGATTCATTTTGTGAAGATTTAACACACACGAAAAGTAGTAAATTGGGGATTATCTATTAAGAAGCTTAAATTCTTATTGGAATAAAGAAAAAGTTTTAACTTTGCATTACATTAGATTACGCTGTCTTGTGAGAAATCCATACAAAAATTATCGATTTTAAAAAATCTTTCTTGATTTAATAGGAATTATCATTTAAACTTTTATTATACCATTTTTTTATGCGTAATGTATAGAAAGTTAGTATTATATTACTCATTTTCTATTCATTATCAAAACTAATTTTAATTAAAATTATTTTTGATCATGAATAAAAGTTTGTAATACACTGTTAATATCTCTTTTTTAATTAAAATGACAAAATTAGTATTTATATTACTATTGTTATCAGAGGAAGAGTTTATTCATGAGTCTTAGCTGAAGAAGGAGAGAATGAGGGAATGAGAAAAAGGATAAAAAAGAGGAGAGAAGGTTGCATAGTCTACTGAGAAAATAAGATGAATAAGAAGTACGAATTACTAATTACATTAAATAAATAATATTTTAAAAATAACTATAACGTAAAATTTATAATTATTGTTAACGATAAAATTAAAAAGATGTTAATTAAAATTACAATTTTTATAATTATTATATTACTTTTTTAATCATCAATAAATTGTATAAAATTACTTCTTCAACATACTCATATAAAAAAATGGTAATAAAAGCTGTAGCTATAGCAAAAATAGATTTATAGAGTAATTTATCTGTAGAGAGCGATGAGTCATTTTTTTATATTGGTCTATAAAACATTACGTACCAAAATAATTTTTGCTAACGAACCATTTAACAAAAATGTTTATGAAAGAAAAAAAGAATTACATGAAATGAGATTAATAACGATTTTAAAAATTAATCATTTTACTTTTAAAATCTTGATATGTGAAACTTTATACTAAAAAATTCTCTAAATGATGAGGAGTGTATTAATGATGAAGAATCCATTGGGCGAGTTTATTATCAAAGACAATTAAGAAAAATTTTTCGAATTTTTATTCTTATAATTTTAAAAACGAAAAAAAAGTTTAAATCTCATTTAAATTAAAATTTTCAACTTAAGTGAGCAATATTAAAAGATATATTCAGTTGACTGTGACATTACTAATGACAATCATTGCCGTTATCGCAATTTCCTCTTCAAAATCAATAGAAGTCTACTATTTTTTAAATAGTATCTTTGTTAAAATATTTAATTACGTATTTTATACGGATTGAATGAATACTAAAATGCACATTTAGAACCAAAAAACTAAATTAAAATTTTCTTTATCAATGTCTTATATTTTTTTTATTTTTTCTTTGTAATTTATTCCAGAGATGATTATTTAATAATCAAACTCTTTAATTTATGGTTAGTTATTAATTTCGAAAGCAAAATTTAGCATAAAATTCTCAAGAATAGATTGATCGAGGGGAAATTACTTAATTATTATTTAATTATAATTATCTCTTTCATTATTAGCTTCGTTTTAAATNTAGTTTTTCTAAAAAAAAAATACAAAAATTGATAAAATCTAAAAATTCGCGTAATAATTATATTTAATAAAATTTTTTCATGTAAATTAAATATATTAAATCAAATTAAAAACATAAAAATATTTTATATCTAAATTATGCTATAGAAATATAAAATGTAAGAAAATAAGACATTTTTTTCAGCCAGTAAACAAATAATTTTTCTAAATAAATTTATGAAATTTATTAAAATTAAATCAACTTCTAAAGCTTAAAATATTTTTTAAAATATGCATTTCACGTGTTGTTATATATCATATGAATTTTTAAAAAATCATAATTTATTTTTAAATCAAAGCTAAAGAATTTTAATAGTCAAGGGAATAAAACAGGATTCATTTTGTGAAGATTTAACACACACGAAAAGTAGTAAATTGGGGATTATCTATTAAGAAGCTTAAATTCTTATTGGAATAAAGAAAAAGTTTTAACTTTGCATTACATTAGATTACGCTGTCTTGTGAGAAATCCATACAAAAATTATCGATTTTAAAAAATCTTTCTTGATTTAATAGGAATTATCATTTAAACTTTTATTATACCATTTTTTTATGCGTAATGTATAGAAAGTTAGTATTATATTACTCATTTTCTATTCATTATCAAAACTAATTTTAATTAAAATTATTTTTGATCATGAATAAAAGTTTGTAATACACTGTTAATATCTCTTTTTTAATTAAAATGACAAAATTAGTATTTATATTACTATTGTTATCAGGGGAAGAGTTTATTCATGAGTCTTAGCTGAAGAAGGAGAGAATGAGGGAATGAGAAAAAGGATAAAAAAGAGGAGAGAAGGTTGCATAGTCTACTGAGAAAATAAGATGAATAAGAAGTACGAATTACTAATTACATTAAATAAATAATATTTTAAAAATAACTATAACGTAAAATTTATAATTATTGTTAACGATAAAATTAAAAAGATGTTAATTAAAATTACAATTTTTATAATTATTATATTACTTTTTTAATCATCAATAAATTGTATAAAATTACTTCTTCAACATACTCATATAAAAAAATGGTAATAAAAGCTGTAGCTATAGCAAAAATAGATTTATAGAGTAATTTATCTGTAGAGAGCGATGAGTCATTTTTTTATATTGGTCTATAAAACATTACGTACCAAAATAATTTTTGCTAACGAACCATTTAACAAAAATGTTTATGAAAGAAAAAAAGAATTACATGAAATGAGATTAATAACGATTTTAAAAATTAATCATTTTACTTTTAAAATCTTGATATGTGAAACTTTATACTAAAAAATTCTCTAAATGATGAGGAGTGTATTAATGATGAAGAATCCATTGGGCGAGTTTATTATCAAAGACAATTAAGAAAAATTTTTCGAATTTTTATTCTTATAATTTTAAAAACGAAAAAAAAGTTTAAATCTCATTTAAATTAAAATTTTCAACTTAAGTGAGCAATATTAAAAGATATATTCAGTTGACTGTGACATTACTAATGACAATCATTGCCGTTATCGCAATTTCNTTTTTTTTTGTTTATTACTTGTCTTTTTCACGATAAATATATGTTAATACATATAAATTATTTTTTGTTTTTGTTTAGATTTTATTAATTATATATACAGTATAATAAACTATTATTTTAAAAAATTATAAATATACATAAACCAGACTCTTGCTAATCCAGCAATTCTTGCACGCAGATTTGCCAGATTAACAAGGATGCCGGATTATTGAGCGTGTGTAAGCCTGAAGGCAATGAATTGACGTGGCTTGTCACCCTTCGATACTGATTCTTTTTCGAGCTGTACTGTTTTGTTATTGTAAAATTATATGCAAATATATATAGGCTATAAGTTTAATTTTTGTATTAAATTTAATATTACAAGTTTACTGCACGTATTAAAATAAACATAAATAAGAGACACATATCATAAGGGAGGTTTGCCGGATAATTGAGATGCTGGATTATTAAGAGCTGACTTGATAGGAATAAGCTGTACATAGTAAGCTATTAAGAGAAAGAAATTATTTCTATATATGTTTAATATTATCCATCTGTATTAGCCAGGTATATTCAAGCTAAAGTTATCACTAATTAATGTTTGTATTAAAATCTAAGTGTATAGTTTCTATATTTTATCTTTGATTAATTCGCTAGATGTATCTCATCTTTAATATTCCATATTGACAAATTAAATACTTTTAATCTAATTTTTAAGTTTATAAATTTACTATTTATCTTCAAACGTTGTTATAATACTTTCTTTGTTTAAGCTTATCAAAAATACATTTCGGTCTACCTTTAGCTTTTGTTATCATAAACATTTTTCAAAATTTTACAGTATTGAATATTGGTATTTTAAGCATAAAAAGTTACGTTTCTAATCATTAAATATAAAAAATTATTCAATATATTCTGCCAAAAAATACTGTTATTTTTTGTAAGTATATAAAACATCGTTATACTTACAATAGAATATCGAAAAGGATCTAGTAGGTAATTCAATGAAATGGAAGATCATAGAAATGACAGAGAAAGATTAAAATCACGTAGAGTTATATAAATAGCCGGAGGTATAGACACTGCTATCTCTTAGCTTTGTGGACATCTTCAGTAAAGAGAAGAAATTATCCGGAAACCACGACAAAGCATTCTAAATATCATCATGTCAGTCATAACTTTGATTATTGTGGCTATTCTTCGCTAGGTTCATTGTAAATATCGCAAGTTCCTGCAACTAATTTAAAAGAAACTTATTGCAAACAAGACTGAAAAATATAAATAAAAATATTTAAAATTTAGGAAGAAAATGATTGATATAAAATTATTTGATAAAGTAGGATGTGATGAGAAAGTTACATCGGGAAATGGATCAGTGCACTTCTAACAGTATCGATCTGTAAATACTATGTAAGCATACTAATGATCTAAGTAAGGATTGATCGAAGATGCTGTTCTATACCAGAAATAGGTTTATTCGTTGTATTTCTTCGCATCTTAAAAAACACTATATTTGTAATAATATTCTTCAAATTACTACATACCAGCGTAGATTAACTACATAACAAATATCATTAATATTTAGATTACTGTATATATAAATTTAAATGTTTTTATTAAGTGTAGAATTCTAAATACATACTTATAATTTGGTTAATTAATTAAGAGATGGTAGACTTGTTCATATTTTTCAAAATTACTGTTTAACATTAAACATTTGGTAAATTTCATTATGTAGTAAATCAATCATTCTTAAAATCAATTTTTAAGGAACTAATTAGACACTACTGTAAAAACACCAATCTATTTTTTTTAATCAGTTAAAAAATATTTTTCTAAAGATTTATTTAGTTCTTCTTCTTCTAAGTTATTTGAAGTGGAACAAATTTTTTGAAAATCTCTTTTAAATTCTGAAAATATCGATCATATCACGAGTTTGTGTTGACACTCTACAAAATAACGATTTCTTAAGGAATGTGTAAACGAAAATGTCACGTACCTAAATATTTAAAATGTCCAAATTGTCTTACAGTATTAACCAATGACAGGAAATCGTTTGCTGAAACAAAACTAAAATTTCTTTAACTAGTGTTGAAGAAATGCAAGACAAGAGAAAATTCGAATATTGCAAATATTCTTTAAATTACTATTATTCCTGTAAAACTTGCTACAAACTTTTCTTTATAAAACATAAAAACTGAATGATTATTCTTACATTTANATCATAGGTTCGGCCAAATTTACAATGGATAATAAGGAATAGACATTCTACGAAAAATTTCAAGAAATTTTTCGCCTGTCCAGATTTGATTTCGGGTTCCTCAAAGCGGTAGGTTGACGCCTTAACCGCCCCAGCCATCTGGCCGTTTTGTAAGCAGCTAAATAAAATAAATAAATATCAAAATTTTAAATATATTTAACACATTTAAATACCAATTTCGACTTACTTGTTAATAATCTATATAAAATATTTAAAATTTTGATTTTAAATGAAATATATTAATGTATTTTTACAATATAAAAAAATTACAATTATTTTCTTATTTTTATTAATTGCAGAATCATTTTTTTTTCAATGCTTGAACATTATACCACATGTACATATATTTTATTTTGTTTCTATTTTAAAAGAAAAAATTTAAAATTCGATTTTTAGAGGTGATTCTGGGATATAGCATGGTAAACATAAGTCAGATGGATCTATGTAAGGGAGAATACTATATCATTCAGATTGATGATATATTGAAAATGATAGAAAGTGGCATAGATATATTAAGTTACTTTTGACATATGGAATATTATTGAAGAATGATATCAAGAGACTGCGACGGAAAACGTCTTTTCTTCAAAAGCTGTTGGAATGTCAAAATTTGAATTTACTGCACTTATTCTAATGGAGAAAATATTTGAGAATATCGTAGATATATTCCCAAAATCTAATTTAAATTAGTTCTAAAAATGTAACTCTCTTAATAAATTATTTATTTTAAAGCTTCGTAGCGTATATTTAAACCGATAACATGTTATCGTGTGGCGAATTTCTAATAATTAAAAATGATTTAGTATATTTCGATGCATAAATTCATTAATATGGTTATTTAAAATATTTTATAGTTTTAAAGGCTATTAATTAATATATTTATTAATTTTCTGAGTCAAATAAATCATTGAGATTATTTTGATGAGAGAATTAAGTTAATGCATCATCCCGGATCAACAAGAAATCCTAAAAGAACAATAACGAAAAATCTAATTATTTGTGGTTAATGGTGTATGCTCCATTTATTAAACTTAAATACAGCAGTCGTCCATAATTAAAATAACAAAAAATACATATTAATAATTAATTTTCTAGAAAATTAAACATGTAAAACTGTGATTTTAAAAATATAAAATTTCTTTATTTATATGAAAAATTATAATGGATAAAAAAAATATTATGAGTCATTATAAATTTTTTAAGTGAACATAGAAACTTTAACAGAAAAAAAAGATAAAGAAACGTTTTTTGTATAAAAGTTATGGTTAAAATAAGCTAATCTTAAAATAGATTACTCTATTTTTTTAAATTCTGTTTGTTAGTTTTATTACAAGAGAGAGAAAAAGTAGTAAGTACAAAAGAAGGAATGGTTAACTTGAAGAGATTATCGATGGAAAGGGAGCGATATTTTGTCGAAAAAAAGCAATGCTGACATTTTTTAGCTGTTTTTGTAGACTGTACAACGTTAACAAGAAACCAGAAATTCTCCCTACGCGAATTTCAGATTTGATTCATATTTTTATACTTTTAAACCCTATACTTATAGTTGTTTTCCTCCCTTTATTTTATGTATACGCTTTAAGGATATTTCGTCTAGAAATAAAATTAAATCATTTATCGATCAAACAATAAATTATAAAAATTGTTTAAAGTCATTTCATTTTTTTTTTTAAATTAGAAATATTTTCATTAATTCGGCAGAGTCGTTTATTGTTTTACTTTCTCAGACATCTCCCAAGACGCACGCTATTTGTAAACAACATAATACAACGCTGCTCTTCTGCGATTTTAATTTCAGATTGTTTACAACTTTATCGTTTATTTTACAAAGAAATTTAATAAGATGAAAATTTTAAAATTGATTTAATCTAAGACAATATCAGCATTAAACGTAAAACAAAAAATTTAATTCTTGATAAGCTTTATTTCTTTTTTTCAATATAATACTGTTTTTGTTATTCTTAATTTTTGTTCTACTTCTATTTGAGGATAACTATTTTTTAGAAAGATAAAAATATACTAAATTTTCATTTTATATTTAAATATTTACATATACAGTATTCAAATATTATATTTCGTAGAGAATAGAATAGAATAAAATAAAAGGGAAAACACTATACTTTTAATGTCATCACGAAAGAAATTTTTGATTCAAATTAATTCATTACATTATCAATTATATAATGATTTTGTAATTATATACATTTTTGTATATTGTATATTTAATATATTTGTATTTTATCATACAGAGAATAAAAATACTTGTAGTAAATAAAATAAATAAATATTATTACTGTATAATCTTATAAGAATATATTATTTAATA
>NW_019385305.1:615303-676941 GCF_000671375.1 Centruroides sculpturatus | reverse complement strand
GTTTTAAATTCGAATTTGTTATTGCGTATTGGTTCGATTATAGAACGATTGTAAACGTTTCAGAAAATTGATCAAATTGAAAATAGTTCGTTTGATTTTCGGCAATTCTCTTCAGCGGTAGGTGTTATATAACAATTACTATGGTTATTGAAATATTGGATGTAAATGGGGTTTGCTTGCAAAACCTCCGCTGACGAAGTCGCGGGTAACAGCTAGTCATTACATATAAACAGTAAAAATAGTTATCTTAAAATTTTTACGTCGTTATTCTAAAATATAAATGCAAGTTTTGTTATTTATTTCTTGGAAGTTAATTTCAGAGAATATTAAAGATTTTCAATGTAATTTTTTAAAACAAATTAACTTCGACGTTTATCCTCAAAAATAAGCTTACTCAGGGATGCGGAATATTCCTTAAATATTTATAGCTATATTTCTTTATATGTTTATTTTTTATTTACAGCATTTAATTCATAAAAAACGTGCTTTATAAAAATTCAACCCAGGAATCAAGTTAAGAAAAGTTTGAAAAAATGAGCAACTGGAGAACTTTAACTTTGGACATGGTCAAGAATAGAATTAGAACTTTGTTGAAAAAGAATCGTAAATATGTCTACTTGATCGAAATAGATAGCTGATTCGAATTCGAATTATATAAAATGATAAATCAATATTTTTATTGTTTATATTTAAAATGCTTCTAGGATTGAAATGCTCTTAAAAAACATTTAAAAACATGCAGAATATTTCTATTAGAGAAACGTTTAGCTGAAGTTCCAGTTAACAATAAAGAAAATTTAATGTAATACGATTAAATAAAAACATTAAAATTAAAATTATTATAATTTTTATAGCCAATTTGGAACTTTTAGAATTTAATGATAATTTATAATATCAAGGATAATTAAAATAATAATAATAATAATAATATTTATTTTTTTTAAAATTAATAATTAGTATTAACAAAATTAAAAAGTGCAAAAATCATAATTAGCAATATAATTTTATTGATAACTTAAAAGTCCCGATACGTTAACATTGAGAAAAATACGTAATGCAAATAAATAGTTTAATTTAATAAATCTTCAAAGTTTTAAATTACTTAATCTCTTTATATAGAAGTTAATCTCTCCTTTTCTAAATTGGCTGATTAGTTAAACTCACTTAATCACATTTCTCGGAATTTTTGGGAATTATTCAAAATTTAAAACTAAAAACAAAAAGTAAAATGTTTGTCTGTCTGTTTGAGTGCATTTTATGTATCGAGTTCGACAATATTTGCTGACAGGATTTTCGGTTCTTCGGATTGACTTTGTTAGACAGTAGTATCTATTTTCGTTAAACAAACTTTACTCTGATATGATTAAACTCTGCAAAAGAAAAAAAAATATATATATATATATATAACGTAAGAGCTAATCTATATAACAATTTCATTAAGCTATCATTTTTGAAGCGATGATTAGATTAAAATAATATATTAAAAAGACTACAAAAATGTTTGTTTTTAATTTTAATCACAATTTATAATTAGAGAAATGTAATTTTAAAAATAATGCAAAAACCCAAAAAAATTGACATTTAAATTAATAAAAATTTTGTATTTTATTTATTTGATTTGTTAGAGTTCTATTGTAAAGCTGGCCGTTTGGCCGAAGCGGTTAAGACGTTATTCATTCGCTCTGAAGGATCCGGGATCCAATCTATGCAGGTGAAGAACCTTAGACATCTTTCATACATGAGAAATGTCTGTGGTTCTGGCATCCAGCAGTCTCCATTGTGGGCCTTACCGAATTCAGGATGGGCCTGGAAAAAGGCCATATTACGGCGGGGAGTCAAAAAATTAAAAAAAGTCCTATTATAATGTAAAAATTTAGATTTAAAATGTAAATAACATAAAAATTTGTTATGTAATGGTTTAAATTAATATATACGAAGTTAAATAATTAAATGCTTTGTAATAAAACTCTATAATAAAATATGAAAGTTTGAATCAAAATTTGTAATCTGAATAAATTTATTATTTATTTTTCCTAAATTTTAAGAATATTTACTAATAAGTATCTTAATTTACAGGACACGGTAACTAAAGAACACTTGAGAACTATAACCTGGAGATCGGTCCATTAATTATGTGTACAATTTTTCAACCACTTTTGACCACCTCCTCCCGGTTGTGTATAATGATACACTTTTCAGAAATACTCTCTCTTTTAATTACGTGTACAATAGCTCACAGACCACCTAATATTGAAGAAATGCCTTATAAAATGTTCTACAAATACTTCCTAATTAATATTTTATTCACATGACTGTTAAATTAGGCTTATAAGAAAAAATTCGTATGTCACTGATACCATTACAAAACGTCTACGTAGACAATGCCTCGATCTCCTTCCTCCCTTAAATAGCACATGTAATTTATAGACGGCCCCTGGCCAGAAATGCGTTCTGTGCATATACAACCAAAAAAATTGAAACCATTCATCACAAAGTATACGAATGCCCTATCTGAATTTGAACGCCTCAAGTTGAAGCTAGAGGCTACTTTTTATAATTTTGAGTGGCTTTTCTCGCTAAATATTTTAGTTCAAGATCCACTATAGCAATCTTTCTATTGCTTTGCAATTGAAGTATGGAACAAAAAGTATAATCTTACATACATAAAACCTCTATCTTGTCCTTACAAGAGCAATAATTTAAATATTCTCCGGTCGTTGTTAACATCTTAATTCTATCTCTTGCAATCTACTTATGCAATGCTTAACTAGAGTGGTACACACATTAAAAATAAAAGAAAGTATCTTAATTTAATAAAGACATTAAAAAGATTTCTAATTAAATAATCAAAACATATAAAACAATTTTTAAAAATTAAGGATAATTATTAAAAATAAATTACTAAATAATTTTTTTTTTCATTGTATTTGATATTTTGAACAATTCAAACAATACAAATAAATTAGTTTGTATTTAATTTAATTTTTAAAAATTACAGAGATTGCAAACTGTTATACATATTTAATCCTATTATTTTCTCAATTTTTATCAATATTTTAACGCTAAGCATTGGAGTGAATATATAAAATCTTAATTTTGAGAATTCATTTATAAATAACGAATATGTCAACAACGTTTATGATGACAACTAATGCGAATATATTATTGTTATCACCATTAAAGATTGATTCTATATTTATTAACTTGACAAGTGGAAATTTCTAAGAGTTAAATTTTGTATATATTATACGCTTTACATAAATTACATATAATTTATATTTCAAATCTAAATAAATAATCAATAATTTACCTTAAAGATTTTAATATCAGCACAGGATCAGTTAGAAAAGTCACAAATATAAATGCATTCAAATCATAATGAATAATAAATTAAAGATTAATTAAAACAAACATTAGATTAAACGTTTAAGAAAATGTTATATAAATTTATTACATTGGTAAATTATTCGATAAGTGATTTAATAGTTAATTAATGATTAACTGGGTGGATAATTTATAATACAAGTCTTTTACAGAACTTAAGAAATAATAATTAATTTGTATAAAGTTCTTAACATATTAAAAATGTGTAATTTAGAAGAAAACTCATTTTATAAAATAGATTATTTAAATACAGTCAAACATCTGAACAACGCCACTGAATCAGAACATAAAAAATGGCCGTTGTTTACAGGTTATTGTACATGCATTTTTGTACAAAAAGGTCTAAAAAATGGTCGCTATTTAGAAGAGGTCGTTGGCCGTTATTAGAAGTTTGACTGTATATATGAATTATAAATGTAAACTATAAGTTATAGTCGCAATTGTTATAAATAGAAATGAAGGAATTACTAACTTCATAGAGGCTGGATAAAAATAGATGAATCTGATTGTAGAAAATTCAACTCAATGGGAAAGGAAACGTGAAGAAAAGCAAAAATACGAATCAGAAGCAAGAAATAAGGAAAAAATAGACGAGGAAGCCGAAGACCAGAAGAGTTCTTGAATCTTCAAACTGCACTGAAACGAAAATAGCAAAAAGCTACTAAAGTTTCGTATTCAAAGTATAAATTTTTGAAGCGATATGATATATAAAATGTTGAAACCTTTGTAGTCAATATAACAATATAAAACTTTACAATAAAACAAGATATGATAGAAGGGTATCCAGTTTATTTCTGGTATTCCATACTCTGAATATTAAAATGCTTTGATTTTTGAATATTGAATACCAAGAATGCCAAAAATATAAATTCTTTTTAACTATAAAAATAGTTGTATGTTAGATTATTATTTAGAATTATATAGACTTTATATATTTAAATTAAAAACAAATAAATGTAAAATCATTTTTTAAAATATATATTCAATGTTATTTTTATAATTTAAAAAGCAAAAGCTAATTTCTTTGAGACAAGTGGTTGGTCATTAATCATTTAAAATAAAATTTATTATTATAATTAATTCAAGAACAAGTTAATTCTTTAATCTTTTGAGGATTACAATGTGCTTAAAATAATTTCATAACGTAAAATATTTATTAATAAATTAACGATACGCATAGTTATGTTTTGTTGAATTATATTAATTATCTGTAAAGAAAATATAAATTCTTTAGTAACATTTTACTCTGCAAACTCTTATTGTGACGGAATTAAAAACAATTGTGCGTAAATAATGGGATCTTGTTGAGAATGCAATTGTATTTACTACAATCATTTGTCATCGCTCACACGAAACTAATTAGAAGGAAGAAACCTAATTTACTACGTAATAATACTCTTCTCCCATTAAAATATTTTGCAAAAATAAATTTTTAAACTGATTACTTGGGCAAGTGATAAACATGCTTGACAATTTTAGAAAACGTCTGCCTTTTGTACACTTAAGTAATTATTTGCATTTCTTACGGTTATATATTCTATGTTTATATAAAATATAAAATATGTTTTTCATATTAAAATTTTAAAATATTAATAAAATAAAATTTTTATTATGTTTTTAACTTAAACGCCGTTTAATAGTTTTATGGAGAGGAAAACTGAAACTTTTATGGAAGGATTATACAGTTTTATATACGTGGAAAATATTTATAATAAAGTATTTAAATTATATAAAGGAGAAAAAGTTTTCTAAACTTTTAGAATTTTTTTACCTCGAAAATACTGACGCGATTTTGAAAGGAATGTCTGAGAATTCACCGAGTAAATTTACTTCGAAACATTTTTGACTCGTGTATATGTTATTTTTTAAGTATAAATTCACTTTTTGTAAATCATTTAGTAAATCAAAACTTTTTGCAACTTTTGCAACTTTTATCATAGATTTTTGCGTCCCAAACTTCTCTCAACAAGTACACATAGCAGGAAGAAAATGCTTTCGACTTGCTCCCTAGAGACCGTGCACACAACGCCATATCTTGCTTCAGAAACCATATTTTGTTCACCCTGGAGACTGTTTGGAAAAAGTGCAGTTTTCTGTTTCGTCTTTTATGGCGGAAAAGACTCTGACTGCAATAAATAAACCAAGATTTTTCTTTTTTTGATTAGAGGTATTTGTTTACTAATCCCACGTATCACGATAGCTATTGTTGCCATAAATAAAATTTACAATGTAATATAAAAGATAAAACANTTTTCTGTTTCATCTTTTATGGCGGAAAAGACTCTGACTGCAATAAATAAACCAAGATTTTTCTTTTTTTGATTAGAGGTATTTGTTTACTAATCCCACGTATCACGATAGCTATTGTTGCCATAAATAAAATTTACAATGTAATATAAAAGATAAAACACTAAAAATTAAAAATTAATTTTTATAACTTAATTGTACTGTCTTAATAGAAGATTCTAAATCGAAGAGATAATTACATAATAGATTTTTAATTGTAAAATGTTATAATTTTGTAGAAGATATAGACTAATGCTAATCAGAATATAGTTAGTTAATAAAGAATTATTAATAAACGAGAAGTTACTTAATAAGAAATTATTAATTGTCTTAATGAAATCATAAGTTTCCTTAATGAGCAATAAATTAATCAAGAATTAATTGCTGTTGTTAACTTGGGGTTATCTAATGTGATATTTTACTTAGAAATATAAATGTAAGAAAAATAAATTAATGACATTGGCTAATATTACGATTTAGTTCAAAATAAAATAATCTTACTCTTAATATTCCCAGTCAAAACTTTTGAAGAAAAGCAAAAATATAGTGAAGAGTAAACAAAAAATATACTGAAATAACTATAGAAATCGTAATATAAGGTTTTAAAATTTTATCTTTTTTTATATATTGATACTATAATATATAGATAAAGATATTTTTNAAATTTTAAAAATTAATAAATATATTTTTATATTTTTAATATATTTATAGAAAAGTTTGTAAATGCGCTTAAAGAAACTAAGCACTGGTTATACAAGTTTTTAAACTTTTTATAAAGAGTTAACAAATGTTTGGAAAAATAAAATAAAAAATTTCTTGGCAAGTTTTAATAATCGAACATTCTTTTTGTTAATTTTATTAAAAATATAAAAGATGCCTGTTTTTAAAAGAAATCTAATTCTAATCGAGATATTGATTAGTATTAGATTTCTCTTGTTTTTTTCTGCTGTCTTTTTTCGGAAAATAAGAACGTAAAGTTTATAAAAGTTGAAAGATCTAAAAAGTCATTATTTTACTGGAAGTTTAATCAGAAATTTCAATCGAAGATTTCTTCTCCAATACCTGGAAAAGTTTGATTTTAATCCTCCTTGTAATGCGATACATCATTCGCTGACTTTTTGTGATTACAACAAGCACAAGAAAAAAGTAGTGAAAGTCGATCACTTCCTTTATTTGAAACGATTATTTTCGATTTGTAATTATTAAGAGTTAAAAAAATGTTAAAAATAGAGGTTCGATAGTATTTTTTAGTTTCCATTGTGACACTTTAATTTATTTCTTCACTGACTTCTTTCTTTTGTTAGCTTTCCTTTTTTTTTTTTTGTTCCGTTCTTTAAACTATAATTGAAAGTCTTCTTTATAAAACAAAGCTTTTTAACCTTTATAGCTTATTTTAATAATTAATATAATAAAATATATGTTATAAATATGAGTGCAGATATGTACAGTACAACTCGCAAGCTATTGTAACGTGAGTAACATACAATTTATTATCAATATGTAATATAAATTATACATAAATATATAAGACATATATGTCCTATTAAATATAGCAAAATAACAAATTTTATATACGCGTGTAATATAAATTATGTATAGATAAGCTACTTATATTTTTAATTTAGTTAAACAAAATTTTATTTCAGAAGAGTATTAACAATATCTTATTTTACAAATTAATTAGCAAAAAGTATTTAATTATCTGAAGTTATCCGAAATGTTTCGATAAATCTGAATAGGAATGTTAGTTTCGAAATAGAGCAAATATATTCTTTTATATTATAAAATATATATTTTTGTTGACGTTTAAAATTTATGTTAATTTATTTTATTTATAAACTTACGTAGAAGAGTTTTGGGATATTTTTGCAATAAAGTTATTGTGAAGAAGATAGTACTTGGTTTCTTTTATGTCAGTTAAGCTATAAATAATAATTTACTGTATCTTATATTACACTTTCTCAAAAATCTATTTTCACATTTGTGATTTATGTTATGAAAGCGATAAAAAAATAATAATATAGAATCGTACATAAGTTATATTTAAATCAGATATTTTTTAGAATAAAATAAATTAACAAGTGTTCGAAGTTAATGTTAAAATAAGCGATTACAATTAAACCACTTCAAGCTTATTGCTTAAATTTAAATATTTATGTTTAACTTTTTTAAAAATATTAATAGAATTTTTAATATAACTAATCAACTGACTAATGAGAGACTTTTTTCATAGCTCTTAGTGGTGTAGATTAATTACTAGAACATATACACAAGTTCTTAGATAAGTTGACAAAAATCTGTACTTTTTTAATAAATTATAGAGATTAACTTAAAATGTTTGAATTTAAAATATACTTTTTATTGCTAACTTTAAACTAATGAAATTATTTATAAAAATTTAAGGTATTTTTTTTTAACTTTAATAAAATATTTTAAAATTAAAGCGATACATTCGATATATAAAATAATAAAAAAGAGTGTAAAATGCAACAGGTTTATTTAAAACCTAAAAAATTGAAAAGCACCAAGAGCATTACTTTTCTAAATAAGATTGAAAAGGCGCATTATTTGTTGCACCTCTTTGATGCTATATTTCTTTAAAGAATGCCTGCAGGAAAATGATAAAATTGTATTTTCAAACTCTTTGATCTATAAGAAATTTTATAAAAATTCTTTTTAAATTTTTATTTTTATAAACAATTGATACATTAATTCTGGAATTAAAATAAAACACTACATCTTACTAGATAATTTTTTTATTTACATTAAGAAAGAATTCGAATTAGTTTTAAATAATTAATTAATAATTAAAATTTCAATCGAAACTGCTTTTAGTTTAAATAATAGTTGAAAAATAGTTTCAGTCAAATAAAATTAATTTTAAATATTTTATTTCAGATTTTTTTTAGCAATTTTTAGAGGCGGAGGTCACAGAAGAGCACTTAAAAATAATTTTTAAGTCCTTTTCTAATTATCTGAACTAACATTAACGTAAAATAATTAAACATCATGCATCTTCAAAGAAATAAAAATAAACTACCCAATTATTTTGTGACGTTTTCTTATTATCCCCCTGTGTATACTCTACAAAATGAAAAAAAATATTCATTTATTACAGTTTTATATGTATATATATAATGCAAGTATATATTTAATTACACTTGAAATTAATTATTGTTTATTTAAGTCTATTTTAAAATGTCTCTATATTTCCTTATGAGAAAATCGCATTGAAAATCGAATAATTTTAATCATTCCTGTTTAATTATAGTCAATTATTATTATTATTATTTGCTTATTATTTTAACTATTCGAAAACAAATTCAAATTAAAGTTTCAAATTTAACAATTTATTTTTAATTTTAATTTTTATAAATTAAAAAATACATTAAGATTAATATATCAATAATTACTACTTATTTTTTTATTAACATTAAATTATTTATTTTTCTCCTCGCTTGCTCATTTGNACTTATTCTTTATTAGTATTAAAAAATAATGAAAAAATAATAATTGGGTATTATATACGGTTTCAAAAATAACATTTTTGTATATCTGTAGTGATTATTCTAAAACTATGAACATTTCTCTTGACTATTGCTTGGAGCAGAATATATTCTAAAATATGAGCGTATAAAGGCGAGTAGACGATGCGATTTTTCTTTATCTAACATGCCTAGTTTTGATATTGGAAAATATCGATATTGAGAATTTGGTGATTGAAATATTTGAAAGTAGCTAACAATTCCCTGGAAATCTCGCATTTCCACACTCACGGGATATATATTCTTTCTTCGATTTTCTTTATACCGAAACTAACAGCATGGCTGGAATTCTTTACATTTTCATCAATCATTGTATGGATCTATTCAATAAATCCTTTCTCATTTATACTGTAATGTGTCTTTTGATTATTTTATGAGTGCTTCTTATTAAATTTAATAAATTATATGAAATTAAAACATATTTTTGGCAGTTTTCCATTCGATAAAATGCCATCGATTACGGTTGTTTTTCATTTTTAAAAAAATCTGAAAAGAATTATGTGTAATTTTCGTTTGTTGTTAATAATAGTTCTTTTGTCGTACAAAATTTTAATGGTTATCAATAGTTTTTCAATTGTTATTATTATTATTTTTATGCAAAATGTTGATTACAGTTTATTCTGCATATTGTTATTAACTGATCATTAGTATTTCTAAATATTGTTATCATTGAAGGTATAGAAATGTCATGAATAATATCAATCTTTAATCATACAGCTATAGGAATACAATCAAACGTCCAATAACGGCCACCTCCCTATTGTGGCCACTTTTCAGGAACTTTTTTAAACAAAAATTCATACAAATTAACCTTCATTTTTTATATTTCCGTCAGTGGCCGTCGTTCAGAGGTTTGACTTTATGTAGAAAACTATAGGTGATAGAGACGGATCTATCGACAACGCTATAAAATGAAATTAAAAATGAATATTATTCTTGAATTTATACGAATGATGTGTAATTTTTTTTCAAGATTTATATCAAAGATTTTTCTGATGTCAAAACTTGATTTCTGAATCGAAAAGCTTTTTGGCATTTTATATAAAAACTTTCGCATCTACATTAATAATCAATAACTGATATCCATTTCGATATTTTATAGATATTTAATATTATATATGGTAGCTCTTATAATCAGAATATTTTTATAGGTGTATTTTTTTTTTTTTCGTCTTCTTCTTCTTATGCGTCTGGTATGGTATCGATTCGTGTCTTTGCATAGCTTTTTAGAAAATTTATGGAAATGCTCCCTTCCTAAAGCACTATAATAGCTTCTTTTTTCTTCGATAAATTTATTTCTCTAACATTTTAGATTTTGTAAGATATCGACTTGGTTAGAAAGTGGTTTTGAAATAGCATTCAGTTTTATGATGTTCTACACGAAAATCCGTTTTCGATCCGATTATACTTTGCCAACTTTATAGTAATAGATATTTATTGATGGCTAAATATCAAAATTCAAACTTGCAAATGAATTTTNGCACATGTAATTTATAGACGGCCCCTGGCCAGAAATGCGTTCTGTGCATATACAACCAAAAAAATTGAAACCATTCATCACAAAGTATACGAATGCCCTATCTGAATTTGAACGCCTCAAGTTGAAGCTAGAGGCTACTTTTTATAATTTTGAGTGGCTTTTCTCGCTAAATATTTTAGTTCAAGATCCACTATAGCAATCTTTCTATTGCTTTGCAATTGAAGTATGGAACAAAAAGTATAATCTTACATACATAAAACCTCTATCTTGTCCTTACAAGAGCAATAATTTAAATATTCTCCGGTCGTTGTTAACATCTTAATTCTATCTCTTGCAATCTACTTATGCAATGCTTAACTAGAGTGGTACACACATTAAAAATAAAAGAAAATCAAAAACAGTTTCTAAGTAAAAAAACTAAACATATCTGAAAATGTAGAAAATAAAAAAAGAAAATGTTTGAAAATATAAAAGTCAAAAATGTGAAAAAAATAAGAATAAATAAAATATTCTTAAAGTAAGCTAGACAGAAATCCTGAATACTTTCAAAATGACATAGTAAACAACACATCTAGAAAAATACACTTAGATGTAGAATAAAATCAATATAAATTCCACTAGATTTCAGTCGAGAATATTGTAAGTGACTGGTTTATATAATACATATTATTAATTATGTATATTTTAAATAAATTATTCTTAGTAAAATTAGTTTAATAAGTTTAGATAATTCATAGAGGCACGAAAGCCGCTCTAGTTATAACAATGAGATGTGAAAATCGAAGCTCAGTCATCGGAATACAAATGATTTACAAAAGGAGCCGAATACAAAAGTATGGCGATTTTATTTGGTGAAAGTCGTTGATCTGTCTTCCCGATACACCAATTCTCGAATGATGACTATTTTTCGCCACTCGAATATGTAGAGGATGACGTCACGGGGATCGATAGAGTACTCGGAAACCGGATCATTCACTCACTATACTGTAGAAACAAGGATGGCGTTAAAATTGGATGCTTCCAACGCAAGAATAAAAACGCTTAGAAAGCGGAAAGTTGAGTGGTCCTTGTTTGGATATAGTACTTTTCAAAATACCGACGAGTGACGAAATTACTCTTAGAACCAACTAAGACCATTTTTATCGCTCGGTTCTTCTGTTTTACTTTAGAATCAAAACTTATTACCGAGAAAACTTCTTAAGTTCAACTTGTCCCAGAAAGATTTTTATCTAACTTCAACTTATCATAATGCTATCATTCTCAACTTTTAAAGAAGGATACGTGTTTTGACTACAAAGCAGAAATTAAATTCTGTTTTATATTTTAAAGCTGGCTTTTTATGTTTTTACAACTTACAAATTTAAACTGATAATAAAAAGTAGTGAGTTAATGTAGTAAGTGAAAGTGAATAATGTTACAATCTGCATAAAATTTTGATACGATTGTATGATAATTTACATTGAATAGCAGTTAATTGCATAAACCGGTTCTAATCTTGCATACATATGAGATAATTTGGACTTTGATCTGATTCGATTCAAACACTTGCTTAGTTTCAAACTAATTAATAAATCTTTAAATACTTAATAAACAATAAGAAAACATTTCATAAAATAAATTTATAATTCTTTACGTACTTTTTATGTACAGAAAATTTTTTAAAGTATATTACCTACAAATTCCAGAATAAATTAACATTGATTGTCAGAGGCAAAGTGATGCTAGTTAAGCTTCTAAATTTTAATAAATATGCATGAGATTGTTAAACAATGCTTTATGAAATTACTGATAAATTTCTCCTTGATAATTCTGTACAAGTTGATTAAATTTTTATTCCTCTATGTTGCATTAATGCTTAACAAATAATGAATTAAAATCGATTACACTATTTAATTATTTTTTGTATTATTGAAATAATTAAAAGTATTAATAGGATAAATTATTTTAAATCCTCTAAATACAAAATTTCATGTAAAATAATAATTCCACTACTCTATTCATTATAACTAAGTGTAACAGGATATAAATCGATCTTTTATTTGGCTCTTATCCTAGAATTGATATTTATATCATAAAGATGTAATTATTCTTCTTAATGGAACGCTCATCTCTGATAAATCAAAGTTAATCTCAGCCCGTATTTATTTNCTTGCTCCCTAGAGACCGTGCACACAACGCCATATCTTGCTTCAGAAACCATATTTTGTTCACCCTGGAGACTGTTTGGAAAAAGTGCAGTTTTCTGTTTCGTCTTTTATGGCGGAAAAGACTCTGACTGCAATAAATAAACCAAGATTTTTCTTTTTTTGATTAGAGGTATTTGTTTACTAATCCCACGTATCACGATAGCTATTGTTGCCATAAATAAAATTTACAATGTAATATAAAAGATAAAACACTAAAAATTAAAAATTAATTTTTTTATATAATTTCAGAGTAATATATTATAAATTATTTCCAAGAATTTTAAAAACATTCATTAAAAACGGATTTTTGTAGCACATTCTTTGTAATGGACAATGTTCAATGTAAATGGAAACGAGAAGAATATATCTTTTACAATCGAGATGATGATAAATTTAAAAACATTTACTTAATCGTATATTAAGATTTAATTACTACTTGAGGGGACAAAGTTCCATTATCTTAATTGGTTGACTTTAGTCAACTTCTTAACTGTGTTTGAACTTTTAGTTGCAGGAAGGCATCGATAGCGAAATAACTATCTTTAGTAAGTCTTAATTAAAACGTTGAATAGAAGACAAATTTTCCGAAAGTTTTCTATATAAATCATACAACATTTCAACAGAAACAACTTGTTTATGTCACATGTTTTACGTAATATAATGTTGAAATTGAATTACATTTAATTCCGACTAATTATGATTAAATGAAAGCGTGGAAAATAAATTAATATAATTACCCTTCTGCTAAAATACACCAAAATTAATTAGACTTCTTATTGTATTTACTTAACGAACTTTGTCGAATTATACCTAATTTAAATTAAATTTTTGTTAGAAAAGTTCTGGTTTTTATTTTTAATCCATATAGTCGCTCATCTCTCGTGATATTTAACGACATCTATGGAGCAGGAGTGAATCAATGATGATTGATGACGTTAGGAGGGGGTAAAACTACTTCGATGGCCTAAACATTGTATTTTTAATCAAGTAAATATTTATAATGGTGAACATTGTACAAATATTTATCAAAATTACTCCTAAAAAATTTATTTTATAAACAAGAAACAACAGTTCTCTTTGCAGAGGGTAGAAACTTCGTGTTTAGCAGCTGTTCATACTAATATCTAAGCATTGATAACTTTATTTCTGCGCCGATATATTTGGTAATCATCTTCCTTTGTTCTGCCAATTTATCACAATATTGCAATAAATGTGTCAGTGGTTCCGACGGTTGACAAAGGAGAGAGGCGACACTGCTGACAGCATTCCATAGATATCCCCAAAGAGAAGCATGATTATTCATGTAATTTGTCGTAATAATTGTACCATCTGGATGCCGAATTCTGCTCAAACTTCTTCTTAATACATTTATAAATCAAGCTTTGTTTTATCTTTAAAATTAAGAAAATTTCTTGAGCTTCAATCTCGAGATTGCCTCTAAATTCTTATATTTATTGATAAAGTATCAAACCCTTCAAATATTCATTATATTAAATGGGATCCTGAGTGCATAATTTATAGCATTCCATTAGATAAGTGAAAGAATTTATTTCTATACTATTTTCCTTTCTAAACATTTGTATTACTAGAGTTATTTACATTCAGAATAATTTTAAAAATATTTTTTGTTCCCACGTTGAAAGATAAATACAATAAACTCATAATAAGTTTTGTTAGAGTTTCTCTTAGTTAATTTTTATAACTAATTACATCGATAACAAGCGTCTTAATTAGTTTAATTACTATTATATAATGTAGAGTCTTAAGAATTTAAAGTGTAATTATTTTCGAAAATTTAAAGTTCGGGTTACAAATTATAATAATTTGTTTTCAGTCTTCAAAAGTTTATAAATATATTGTTTTTATATAATATTTTTTTCGTAAATTAATTGAATATTAAAAGTACTATGCACATTCGAATAGCGAACTTATTTTAAATCCATTTGGAGTGTGTGTGGCTTATTCAATCCTGTGGAGCTATTCAAATCTGTGAGTTTATTTTTTCTAAATTAGTTGTTGTATGTATTGGTGTGAGTAGCTGCAAAAGAAACCAAGAAATAATTATTTTAAAAAGTTACGTAATAATTTACACAATTACAATCTTGAATAGGTTGTTTACTGAAATCCGTAGCTTAGGAAATGCGATTCGAGTAATCCATACGTAAATTTATTCAAGTAAAAATTGTGGATTTATTAATTAACTTTTTAAAATGAATTTCAGATTAATTGAAGGTTTACTTTTTTTTTAATTTCACTAAATGTGTGTTTCTTTGAGCCTGTTGAGTAATTTAAACTTATGGATCTAATCAAATAAGGATGGTACTTATAAAGTTGCTACTGTAATTTGATTTATGAAAATATACTTATGTATGAAAAGAACATACTAAAATTTTCAATATTAGATTTTCTGATGTATTTATTCAGAAGAAAAAGAAAATAATTTGTAGAAAAAAAATAAACTTAAGAAAATAAAATTCAATTCATAAATAAAATATAGTGAATTTTATCCAGTATAATAGAATCGTATTTTGTAGGTATAAATGTGATCAATTCAAAGAAATTTTTAAAAATTTCTTTTTATTTCGAATTATGGAAATTTTTAAAAAATAAGTGTTTTGTCAATTTCAATTCTATTTTTATTTTACTAGTTTACTAATGTAAATTTATTTATAAATTAAATATGTGTTTAAAAACTATGAAATGATTCTAAAAATTAAACTTAATGTATCTAATTGTGATTCATCAATCCAACTTTTTGCGTGTTAAAATATAATTGAATTATTTAAAGAATCAGAAATCGCATTAGAAATACAAAGATAAAACTTTTAAATTTATATAATTAGATTTATTTTAAAAATATAAGTTTTATATAATTCACATTTCATCAAATTTACATTTTAGAATTTTATTATATTTTATTTGTTTCTTAGAAAAGAAGAAAAGTTTTTAAAGTTTGAAGAATCGGTTTCATAAGTCGTTTTTGGATCAATCTCCGCTTCGAAAGGCTACATTGTAACACGTTGTACGAGTCGATCCACGAGAGACAAAACGTGGATTTAAGTCTGTTTTACAGCCTTTTATTTTTTATCGTGACGATTGAACAGAAGGTCAAACGTCGTTTGTTAGGTAATCGGATGAAGCCCCGTCGAGGGTTCTCAGGTGTCCACTTACGTTGGTACTGGGTTAGAGCTTGGACTGAGTCTATAGTGTAAATCTATTTCTACCTCACAAAGTGAATAACCGTGCTCTCAATGTAAAATATTTTAAATCGGCTTTTATGGCTTTCTTTTTCCATCTTTTATTTGTTTTTCGATATTCAATTTACATTTTTATCAAAAGAAAATTTTCTAGAAAGTATGGTTTTGATAGAAATTCACTTTTAAAAAAGAAATTTTAAAATACGTTAAATTATTTAATATATATTTAAATATTTTAAGAGATAATCAAATTAAATTAGTTCCAATATGTAGGCGTTTAATATATTATTAATATATACAATATTTCATTAATGATTCTATTTATTTCGATTTATATTCAACTGTATCTATTTTTAATTTTCGAATAGGATAAAAATATAGTAATGGTATAGATTTATCGTAGAAACTTATAAACCCACGTAAAGAAAGATATCTTAAAAATCTTATTTATTCAGTTTCAAAAATATTTTTCAAATTAGGAATATTATACGATCAATGTTCAATAATATAAAAAGTAGCTTCATTTAATATAGATTATAATCCATATTTATAGCTGGAAAGAGAAATAGCGATGATTCGTAAAAGAATAATAGCCTTACTTTGCTTTTTATCATTTTAAAAGAATGAGTATCATTCAATAAATATCATAAATGTATTGAAGAATTCAAGAGAATTTTTTATTTATTTATTCTCTACATTTACTTATTTTGTAGTTACCGAATTTAAATATTCACATATTTTTCAGTTGATTTTTCTTTCTATAATTTTCTTTTGACAAAAGATTTTTATCTTATAAAAAAAATATAAAAAAGTACTTAAAACCGAAAGGAAGTAGTGGATAAATTTTATAAAATCAAAAAAAAATGTATATAAAAAAATACATTTTGAATATTTTTAAAGAATTTTATAAGTCTAAATAAGTTATCGAGAAAATAACTCCCAAAATATCTTTTAAAAATATTTAAATGTATTTAAAATAAATTGGACACTACTCCCCAAAGAGAAGCATGATTATTCATGTAATTTGTCGTAATAATTGTACCATCTGGATGCCGAATTCTGCTCAAACTTCTTCTTAATACATTTATAAATCAAGCTTTGTTTTATCTTTAAAATTAAGAAAATTTCTTGAGCTTCAATCTCGAGATTGCCTCTAAATTCTTATATTTATTGATAAAGTATCAAACCCTTCAAATATTCATTATATTAAATGGGATCCTGAGTGCATAATTTATAGCATTCCATTAGATAAGTGAAAGAATTTATTTCTATACTATTTTCCTTTCTAAACATTTGTATTACTAGAGTTATTTACATTCAGAATAATTTTAAAAATATTTTTTGTTCCCACGTTGAAAGATAAATACAATAAACTCATAATAAGTTTTGTTAGAGTTTCTCTTAGTTAATTTTTATAACTAATTACATCGATAACAAGCGTCTTAATTAGTTTAATTACTATTATATAATGTAGAGTCATAAGAATTTAAAGTGTAATTATTTTCGAAAATTTAAAGTTCGGGTTACAAATTATAATAATTTGTTTTCAGTCTTCAAAAGTTTATAAATATATTGTTTTTATATAATATTTTTTTCGTAAATTAATTGAATATTAAAAGTACTATGCACATTCGAATAGCGAACTTATTTTAAATCCATTTGGAGTGTGTGTGGCTTATTCAATCCTGTGGAGCTATTCAAATCTGTGAGTTTATTTTTTCTAAATTAGTTGTTGTATGTATTGGTGNCAAATAATAATAATAATAATTATTATTATTATTATAGAGATACTGTAGAGATATTTAACCAATAATAATAATTATTATTGGTTAAATATTTTAAAAATAAACTTATTTTTTTATATTTTAAATATATTTTAAATCGAAATATTAAATATAATGAAAAGAAATATGATAATTTCCTTTTTTTCCTCTTTGAATAAATCGTATAAAAGTGAATTTTAATCAACTTATTCAATGTTTGAATGAAACAATAAAGGTATTTTTGACGTTTTAAAAGGTATAAAGAACGATACCGTAAATCATCTAACTTAAAAATGGTGTCAAATTTTGCTCAGGTGTTTTTGAGCAGGAGAATGATTTACAAGGATCCACATAAAATGGACATTTATTATAAGTTTTGTCGTTTACGATCACTTGTGCACTTAGGTTATTGTACCTGTTTTTATGGACTTTTATGATCAAAAATATGCCGTGAACTAAAGCTATCGGTTCATAATCTTCGTCTTTATTTTATATCAATTTTTATTATTGTTCTTGTTATTATTATTTAAATAATTTATCAGTTATATAATTAATGCTTTCGAAATGATAAATATAATCGACTAACATTGAATTCATTGTAAATTTAATTTTTAATTAAAGAACTGGTATTTTTTTAAGAAACTAATCAAGAAAAAAATTAAATGTAAATAAGCATCGATTAGAGAATTTAGAAAATGAGAGGATTAGAAAAATGGCTGAACAACAAAAGACAATCAATAAGAAGCACCTGACGAAAGTCCACCTAACAAGTGTAGCCATTATTGTAGTGGAGAGAAAGGACCATCTGTCACGAGACGACTTTCTTTAAGTATCGATAATTCTACCTTTAGAATATTCCTTAATCTGAACACAATACTACCGACAAATAATATCAATGTTTTCTAAGAAATCCCATATTGGACCATTGATAAAGTCATCTAAAATGAGCCATCTTACATTGAACTAAAATATTGATATTGTCCTCACATATATCAACATATTGATAGAATAATTAGGCTACAATATTGTCTCCTTTTTGTCAAATACCTGTTTATTTTTTCTTCTTATTTTTTAAAGGAATGTATCTAAATTCAAGCATTTTTACATTTATATAAATTATAAAATTAGATAAAAATTCTTAATTTATTTTTTCTTTGTAATGGATAAATAATTTCAATTTTAATGATAAATATAAGGCTTTCCGCAGACTAAACATCAATCTATTAGATAAACATCTTGAAATATATGCTGTGGTTAAATATAATAATATGATTAATTAGTACATTTGTAATTATATCATTGTTTCCAGCTTGATGATTCTATAAAATTAATTCAAACATTAATAGAAACTAAAAGCAAATAAAGGTAATATCTAAACATTTATTTGATGGCAGTTTTTAAAAAGTTATAGTATAAAAAAAGCAATCAATTTGAATAAACTATGTTAAATATTCAGTATAATTAGGAAGATAATTAATGGAGAAGATAGTATAATGATATTATTAAATGCAATATGGAAAAATAAATCTTGGAAATAAAGCTAATTTGGAAAAAAGTAAAAATAATTATAACATCGAGAGAATTTTAAAACAAAACTCTATTTATTTTTAATGAATTTACTGTATAAAAAATGTATAAAATTAATCGCATTGTTAAAAAATTCGAGCTGATATAAATACAAATGTAATCCTATTATATTTAATTAATTCCATTTAAACTTAAATGTCGCGCTTTTAAACGTACAAAAAAACATTTTGTAAAATTCTTTTCCTTACAGATAAACTTATCAAGAATTCGAAAGTCTTGAATTAAGGATATTTTAAGAAGTCTGTCATAAATTTCTTTTTTTAGTGCGAAAGTAATTACTTTTCTTGGGTTCCTAGAAAAAAAGGAACAAATATAACCGAGAGCAGAAATTTGAAACTTAACCAAGATAGTAACAATTGATCATGGCAAGGTTTTGCTGGAAATTATAGCTTTGAGACACGAAACGAAATGAACGAGATTCTTTTCTTTATTATATTAACCGTCAGAAGGTAAGTTAGTTAATTCTATTAAACCTTTGCTCAATTGTTGCAATGAGAGAGCTATTAGGTAAACGGTAAGGACTTTTAAAGCTAGTAGATGCTGCTAATTGCAACGAACAAAAACTCTATCTTTACCAAAGACCATTACTAATTAACAAACTCTCGTAATCATTTTAAGGTCTTATTTCTCTAGGGTTATTTTTAAATATAAATGCTTAATGTTCGCATCTTAAAACCTCTTGAACATTATACTCGCTATACACGATGATTAATAATGATTTGTTTACATGATTATCTTCGAAATTAATCTAGTAAATGTTATTAAATAAGTGGCACTATATCAAATAAAAGACTTTAATAAAAAATTTTTATTTATTTTATAAATAAATTTTTAACATTTTATAATGAATTTATATGCGTTTTTATTGTATCCTACATAAATTAATAGCATTTAAATTTAAATTTATACTTTATATTACTTAAATCATGTTATAAGGAGATGAATAATTAAATAATCATAATTACTGCTGTAATGATTATCATTAATTTAAATATTCTACACTGATAAATAATAAGTTATTCAATATTTTGAAAGTTTTATATATTTCTTAACATATACTTTATATTTCATTGTAATAATTAAAGAGCTTCTGTTATTTCATTTATTTTTAAATTTATGAGTTTTATTAAAATAAATCCTATATAAATTTTAAAAAGTTTAAAATTTTAGTGAAGACTTCATTAAAAGAATAAAGTTATAATTTATAAAACTAAATTTTATTTAATCAAAAATTGGTTTTTATTTACTCAGACTAAATACTAATAAATATTCTTACCATTATTTTATTAAATGTCTTCTAATTTGATTTTTTTTACTTTCTAATTGTTTCGTAAACTCGATACTATGTAACGTGAGTTTTTAGATTTTTTTATTAAAATAGTTTACAGAAAATAAAAGAAATTATATGTTAATAGAGCATTTAAAAAGTTATCTAAACTAATTTTGTAGAAACTAAAACAGATTTCTTAGTTTCTAGTCAAAGCATGCAATATTATTCAATTTAATATTAAACAAACAGGCAAGAGATAAGATAGCTCTTTAAAACATGCTAGAAAGATTTTTCGTTTTGTCTTAGCTATGAGTTTTGTATTGAATTTCTGAAATTTCATAAAATTTCTCATAGATATGGAATTTTAGATTAATATCATGTAGAAAATATTAATATATTTCAATTAATTTTCATTAGTAAACTTGCTAATCTACTAGCATTAAAAAAATCTTAGGTCTGTATATAAAAACTCAAAATAAAATATTAATTTTATAAGAAATTTGAATTTCAGGAACTTTTGCATTATTATTTCATCAAAAATTTAAATCAATAAGCTGTTAATATATCAATTTAATATTAAATATTGAAAGAATAACTTGCATAATTATTTCTTCTTGTTTTTAAACATTATTTGACTATTTTTTTTATTAAATTGAATTGATCTTTACGGCATTTAACATTAATATTACTACTAAAATGCTGCTTATATATAGGCTAAGTTTATTTAACATTAAACTCGGCAACAAATTAAACAATCGAAAAATGTCTTAAAATATATAATAAAAAATAAAGCTCAGATTAACAACTGATCTTAAAGTGATAAAGGAGGCTGTCCATAAAATTACGTAACACAAATATGGGTAGGTGGGTATGCAGGTATCATATAAGAAGTTACAAGGGGGTGGGATGTTTACAAAAACAGTATGTAATGCTAGAGTCTCAACTCTGGATAATGGAATGATTCACTTTTGTTTCTGGAGTGTTGCGTAGCGACCCAAACTGTTTATGTCAGTGCTTTGCACAGGAGTTATAGCAAGGTTAGCCATACCTACCGGTTTTTTCCTCTATCCCGGCCATCTCGTCGTTTTAGTAAAATTTTTACTTGTGTCCCGTCTTTTGAAAATCAAAAAAAAAAAAAAAACTTTCCTCTCCTCTCTAGTTTATATATTATATTCTAAACTCGTGATTTGTTAGAAAATGTTTACTCTGAGTTAATAAGGGTCATAAATTTTGAATGGATACCACCGAGGAAGAAATCATGAAATACAACTTACAGAGTAGTTTCAACGAATTTAAGGAACATATTACACAAACAGAAACATGAAATTCGACTATTCGATCAATGAGCGCTAATAAAGACAATAATAATCACACACTTGAAGAAACTAAATGAAGAAAAATTGTTGTTGCTGAAAGATAGGTCAAAATATTTAATAATTTGATAAAATTATTTTTTGTTCAGGAACTTCAGTAGAAAGAATATTTTCACTCGTGAATTCCCTACAGTCGAAAGAGAAGTCGAAATTTAATATTAAAACCGTGAAAGCAATGCTAATTATAAAGCAGAACTGAGACTTAGATTGCGATAAGTTTTACGATAAAATTGCGAGTGACCAGAATTTAAACAAAATGTCAACAGAATAATTTCATCTAAAAATATGCTGGGTTTGATTCTAGAAAACATTTTACATCAACTTAACTATTAAATTTGATATTACATTGTAATCAAAATTTTTTCTTTATTAAATTTTCGAAAATAAAATCTTTTAGAGAAATTTTATTATTTTTTACGTCACCAAATCAATGTCAATAATAATGTTCTAACAAATTGTTAATAATGCCTATCTCTTTTAATAAGAGAGGGCTTGTATTTTTCAACTGCGGATCATTCCGACCCGTTTCGGTATAAAGAAATTATGGTCAGTCTAGTTATATTGTACAGTACTGTTCATATAATTAATAAAATAATAAACGTACTGTGTTATGTCTTATTCTTTGGTACAATTAAGGGGTTGTTCGCAAATATGCGTTACGTAATTTTGAAGATGGATATTTCAACAGCGTTACGGAGCGTTACGGAGAATTACAAGGTGGATGGTAGTTTAAAAGTATAAATATAAAGTTAACAATTTATGGACGACCCTGAAGACCTTCTATATTATTACTTTGATTATTCTGTGATCAATATTTAAACTATATAAAATGCTTACCAGTGGCCGAGTGGATAAAACCACTGAACACTGGTAGTTGGTCGCGAGTTGGCTGGCCGTCCTGGAATTTTCCCGGCTTTCTTCACATGTATAACACCTAAATGTGAGTCTGTTTCCATAGAACGTTCCCCGGGATGCGCTCTCCCTGGCAGATCGCCCATGTGTTGTTGCTTTTCATTAAACCATTCAGCCACCCAACCTAAACTATACAGAATATAACGTGTGTTCAACACAAAAAGATAAAAAGATACATTTAAGTATTCATGTTTCGTTATTAGCACTTATTTCATTTGAAACTGATGTACTCATTAGCAATTTAAGTCATAAAATAACACTTAAGATAACGCTATTCTTCGTTTTGAGAAATTCCAGTTAAGCATTCTTATTTCGATTCGTTAAGCAGGAACTAAATATTATTAGTTTATATTATAAATCAAAAGCTACAATTATATTTACGGATTTTATAAGATTTTCCAAAAGTAATCGCTTTAATTTGCCGATTAAATCAATTTAATATAATTACAATAACTTTAAGGTGTAAATATTTACAATGAATAATTTATTTTCAATTTTAGAAATTCAAAATATAAAAATTATGATATAACAGGCTCTTCCTATCCACCAAATGATATAAAAATGTGAGGCTCTAAGCTATAGANCAAATAATAATAATAATAATTATTATTATTATTATAGAGATACTGTAGAGATATTTAACCAATAATAATAATTATTATTGGTTAAATATTTTAAAAATAAACTTATTTTTTTATATTTTAAATATATTTTAAATCGAAATATTAAATATAATGAAAAGAAATATGATAATTTCCTTTTTTTCCTCTTTGAATAAATCGTATAAAAGTGAATTTTAATCAACTTATTCAATATTTGAATGAAACAATAAAGGTATTTTTGACGTTTTAAAAGGTATAAAGAACGATACCGTAAATCATCTAACTTAAAAATGGTGTCAAATTTTGCTCAGGTGTTTTTGAGCAGGAGAATGATTTACAAGGATCCACATAAAATGGACATTTATTATAAGTTTTGTCGTTTACGATCACTTGTGCACTTAGGTTATTGTACCTGTTTTTATGGACTTTTATGATCAAAAATATGCCGTGAACTAAAGCTATCGGTTCATAATCTTCGTCTTTATTTTATATCAATTTTTATTATTGTTCTTGTTATTATTATTATTATTATTATATCACTAAGTTATACGCAGTTGGAATTTATAAAATAAGTAATTATTTCAATAATATTGACATTAATCGTCATCTTCTACTCATTTTCTTAATGTCTAACGTTGAAAGGTAATTTTCTTTTACATCCTTTATAAAACAGGTATATATTTTGATGATGATAATGATATTAATCGTACTAAACTACATTTTTCTTAAGAAAAATATCGAAGGTTTTGAATATATTTTCATTATCAAATCCTGTCTAAAAGTAGTCATTTATCTCGAAGATTTCTGATATATTTTGACGTGTATATTAAAGTATCTCTCGAAGAGAATTTTACAGTAAAATAAAATGCACTTGATGACATTTTTTGTAAATTAAGAAATATTATCTACTAACCGCTATAAGTTGTGAAAATTTTTATAGCTTTAAAAACTCTATTCAACTCGAAAATAATTTATGTTTATATACTGTATAATCCGACTTTTATCGATTTTCGTTAATTTATAAGGCTGTAGATGAACATTTTACTAAAATATTCTAACAAAAAAACGAAGTTTGAACTTCTTTAAATTCAAAGGTTAATTTGCAATTAAACAGTTAGTAATTAATTGCTAATTAATGAATTTAAATATAGAATTTCTTTCTATTAATCAAGTTAACGTTAAGATATTGAAAAAGGAAGAAAAGTAGACAGTAAACAAACAGCTAGGAGCTATTAATAAAATTATTGATTCAATAATACTGGCTAGTCTTTTAGATGACTTGTAGACTAAACAAAAAGAATTTAACCTACATAATAATTAATTTATCTCTTACTAAAACTCTATGATTGAACTCAGAGTTGAGCTTTCAATATTATAAAATCTTAATGTGAGATTCGAATGGTAACCAAAATATTTTTAAAAGAACATATACCACATAAATTTAGCACTTTACATTATAAATTTTCATTAAATAAAGAATTTGTCTTTAGAAAATCTTAATTAAAGCCGCTTTAGATTTTTTTTTTAATAGTTTAAATCTACCGATATTCTGAAGAAGTGTTACTTTAGACAGACTATCAATTAAATTTCGAAATTTTGTTGCTTATCTCTCAATTTTAATTATCGTAATTTCTATTATTTTTATATTTTTTAGATTAATGATATTTTCGACAGATTTATCTCAATATCAATGTTTTTGTCAATATCTTGATCAATATCGAAATAACATTCTTCCCAATCAGATTTAATGTTAATTTTATGATTCTGTCTTATATTTTAGATAAAATACTGTATGTGGGCTGTATAGATTTTCGAATTCGACTCGTCATTCTATTCGAAAATCCTTTGCAAAATACGAAAATATCGGAATTTTTGACTGTCCATAAATCAATTTAAGATTTGATATCCTTTAACAATTTTCTCAGATCTAAAATTATAATCTTTTAATAAATTATAATGTAATCTTTATTAATTACATTTAAATTGTCATTTAATAAAGGAATCAATTAAGATTAAAATGATAAGGATTGAAACTTAAAATTTTCGGTTTGATGGGGTACAGCAACGTAATGGAGCGGTCTGTCAAGGGATGATGTCTTCCGGAAAGATTTTCTATGAGAAACTGACCCCTATTTAATTGAAACTAACTGTGGTATCATTCGAATTCTTTTAATTAATGACGGCATACTTTTTCTTATAATCAGTCTCATAATATAATTTAAATTAAAAAGCATATTATTGAAATTAATTTACTCTAAACTGAATCATTAGTTCTTCCATAGCTTTGTTATGACTTGAATTTGTATAAAAGATTCAGTTTTCTTATCAAATTGTTAATTTTTCTATTTTTAAGTTTTTATTTTCTAATATTTTAATAATTTTATTATCAAAATGATTTTATAACACTGAAAAATTACTAGGATTTTTTATCGATAGATTTATTTATAAAATTTATAAAAGAGTCGTTGAGGCTTCTTCCATTTTGATTGATTTCCAATACAATCGTACAATAAACGCCACAGATATTTTTTTAAAATTGATTAAAATAGTTATTACTTTTGTCAAAATGAGGGTAATATGTCTCTAATAGCATTTATTTCTCAGCAATTTAATAAATTATATTTAACGTAAATATTAATAGACTATATCTAAAATATTTCACTCGAGCATTTTCTCGTGTGTTATAATTATTAAATTTTTTTAGATTTCATGGAAACTTCTGAAAGGTTTAAGTAAAAGATTTTATCGAAAATGGTTACTGGATCTTCATTAGAATAATTGTTAAGCGCTTTAAAGATGAAAAATAATTAAATTCAAATAAAATTGATTATAGAATTAAAGCAATAAACTGTAGACTAGATAAATTTTTATCTTTAAATAGGAAACACGTTTCCAATTTCGTTTGTTTATTAATTATCGAAAGCGATTCTGTAGAGTTGCAGAGAAAAGAACGGAAAGAAGACAAAGAGACAGGAAGAATCGTAAATCTAAGCGAAGATAATCAGTATCTAAACGTAAACGATGTAAATCTCATCCATTGCCATGGCATTTGTTATTTATGTATCTAGTAACAGCTAATTAGTAACGTCTGTTCGTATGTAGCTCCTCATCTACATCCGCTTCTATCGCCTCTTTCTAATTTATACATCGGATACAAACTTCTGCCTATAAAATTCATTAATTATTCAATATATAAAATTATTATAAATATCGATTCGGTATACAAAAATTAAGAAATGTGAAATTTAAAACCCTTTCTTTCCTTTCTTCTTTTCGTAAATTTAAAATTTTGATATTTTTGTACTGAATTTTATTTTGTATATTTAATATAAGCTATATTTATTTCAATGTGCAAAAATTTTATTTGCAAAAAAAGGATAAAGTAATTATTTATACTTTAAAATATTTGAGATAAATATTTAATTATAAATAAAAATAAAGTTTAACTTTTAAATAAATTCACTGACGAAAGTAGAGAAGAAAAACTTTTTATTTTGTCATTTATTTTCGGATTATTGAAAATTTGCATACGGAGACAAACAATATAATTATTATAATTTATAGATACTTGCCATGGGACATATCTATTCATCATAAAAACAGCTGCAATAAGAGAACTTTCATCAATAATATCGCCATTGTTCATTATTGTTTGCAACTCCTCCATTGAGCCTCTTCTTTTCTAAATCAACACATTTTCTTGTTTAGAAATTCTAGTTATTTTATCGATTATTAAGAAAACTAAATTTAAACACTTATCATTTTCATCCGCATTTTATTTTTATTCTTTTCTCGCTGCTGGATAATCAATACTGGTATATAAATAAATGCAAACATATTTGAATTTTTATAATTATTTAGTTTAGTATAAACAAAAATTTTATGCATTTTTAATAGAAATATTATTTCTAGATATAAGATATAAATTTTTTTCGTTCAGAATGATTTAATCTTAGCTTTACCTATCTTTATTTCGTTATCTGAACGTGATGCTTTCAGTTTCAATCATTCACAGAACATTAAGAAAGCAAAAACCAAGCAAACAACGTCTTAAGAAAACTTCAGCTGTAATATAAGACTCGTTTTAATGACTCCAAGTTGTAAGTTATCTATTTTTCTTAATATTTTATCAGTAAATGTGAGCCAAGTTGTATTTTTATAATGATTAAAGTAAGGGTAGCGTAATGAAATAAAAATTTAGAAATTTTTTTATTGTAAATTATGTTAAAATGCCTTGAGATTGTATAATTAATTTTATAATTAAGAAATTCGTTTTGTCATAAATCAAAATAAATATTTTGTAAAAAAGATTATGTTAAATGAATTTGTTGCGAAAATTGTTTTGTAAGATATAATAATTTTTATGTTGTTATATTAGTATTAACACATTATTACCAGTAATATAAAAATGTTTATTATTATTTTTATGTTTTTGGTTTAAAGGAGAATTTGCATAATGTCTCTATAATTATTACAGATTTAACGTTAATTTCATGATTCTGTCTTTTCCTTCAGATAAAATACTGTTTGTATATAGACCATACATAAACATATCCATCCTGATACTCTGATACTCTTTACCAGACAATTTCTTCTATAATTCTATACAGTTGTAGTAAAGATATATTTACTTCATTTTCGTTTGAAGTAAATATATCTTTATAGACCATACATATTTTTGAATTCGAAAAGTATAGATAAGGATAGTTGATATCCATTCCTAGCCACAAGCAAACCACGTCAGAAGCAAAGGAGCAGAAGCAGCTCTGAAGACGCTGCATATTCCGCCTTCTGTTGACAAACATCCCCATTTTACAGTCTTGCAGAAAGAACTATGATCAATATATATATCTCGAAAATTGCTTTTTCAGTGCTCCATGCTGACTCCAACATCACTCCCAAAGGAGTGGTACAGAAGATCAATTAATTCCTTTGAACTAGTTAGGGAACTCCCAACAGACTCTTTCTCGCACGTAAGTCAGTAGTATCCTTGCGCGAGTATAAAAATAGAGGAAATACACGGTCGACGTCTGCAGAGTTCCCAAGGCCTATAACAATGTGACGCCCCAAATGGGATCGTTTGGGGCACCAGTCCCCAATATACTATGCGCTACCGAGGATGTGCTTTGTACTTTCAGTAAATAAAAAATGAATTGAAAAAATTGCCCTGGTACCTTTCAGCCCTTTGCACGATGCTTTCTATTTTGGCATTGAAGCATTCCCTTCTTAATTGGACCCGGCTACAGCTGTCAAATGGGTAAACCTCTCAGCACAGATGACAAATAGTCGATTCCATTAAAAACATTGTTGAGCAAGAAGCAATGAATCCTGAACGATGAACTCGTATAACAGATTTTTATCATTAATAGCGTCAATGTTTAATTATTTTGTACATATACGTAACTAAAAAGTAATAAAACATAATACTAGCAGATATGTTGGACACTGACAGAGGAAAAAATAAGAACACGAAACATTAAAACGAAAATCATGTAAAGAGTGGTTATTTTAGCATATCATGCATTGTCATGTATATCGTACGGATGGTACGGAATGGTAAAACTTTATTGCTCAAATAGACAGGAATTGTTTGTTTTTCAACAGAAAATAATCGTTACTTCTGACTGCATGAGAGACAAGACACCAAAATTTATTATAATAACTTCTTGTCCTTTTTTCTTTATTTTTTTTCTTTATATAGCTACGTATTTTGCTATTTATTAGGACTTATCACACCATGTTTTTTAAAGAAACGTGACTTGAATCTGTTTCTTTAGACTATATTTTTTAATAAATTTTAACTCCAATTTGTACGGTACATTTCGAGTTTTCCCCTCTTCAGTTAAAACAATAATATAAAAAGTGTAAAATACAATAATTTTTTCTTTGATCAAAGAGCGGGAAACCCAAAATGTACTGTACATAGTGGAATTAAAATTTATTAAAAAATATAAAGAAACAGATTCAAGTCAAAAACAGATTTCCTAAAAAACGTGGTGTGATAAGTCCTAATAAATAGCAAAATACGTAAGTACTATATAAAGAAAACAGAAAAAAACATATCCAATTATTTTTCTAATGTTAACTCTAACGTTCTATTCATAGCCTAATATAAAATGGTAATCGACTAACCGATCAGATTTCGTGAAAAATGAACCAGATATTTAAACTCGGCATTCTCGAAAACTCCTAAAAAACATATTTTATACTCGCTGGTAACTTTGTATTAAGTAATTCTCCTATCCGAATGTCACCATCCCGCTGGTCAGATAGAAAAGAGGACCTGTTGAGGACAGAGAAGTGGAAGCTAATTCAACCTAAAGTAGTGATATCCTTCCGTATGAGAGGATGGTTTCCGAAAAATTTCATTTCTTTTGCTCAAAACTTGTCGAAATGTGTAAAGAACAAACTAGTAAACTTTCTTCTTTATATATTAAAGTCTAACTACTGTATAGTGTTTGCATTGTGATATTTACGATCTCATTAAAATAATGGCAGTTTCCGTAAATCGAAAATTTAATCTGTTCCTTCCACTTCTAGAGTTTACTGTAGTAGTATCCAGTAGCAAAACTAATTCATTTGAAATGTGTAGGTTGAAATGTTAAGCAATGTGGATCATTGGTTAAAATATTTTTGTGAGATTATAACTTCGATAAAAGATAATATATATATTGATATATTTATGGAAGACTGTTAAACTTTAAATTGTCTTCTTGAAGATATTTATACAAGTTTTACAGTTTTACAGTGTTGTAGAAAGTACTTTTTCAGCCACCATGCGCCAAGTTTATTTTTTCAAAGGAAAAAAAATGTAGTGAATTCAATTAGTGATTCAGTGTAGTACATTTGTAATCATTTACAATCGTTATTAAATTTTCTCTATAAAATTTAAAATTGATTGTGGGGTGGGAATTAAATGCTAGAGATTACAAATACGATACAATTAGAATAAAAATCCATCAAAGAGTTGTGTAACTTTACCGGCAATAAAGTTAAAATTGAGTGTGACGCCATTTGTTATGAGATTTTATTAACATTTTTTATATTATTAATTATTATGAAATGGCGAAAACCTTAGAATTTTGAGGCTAGAAATAAGTCTTATTGCAAATGCTAGTAACGTATAAAATCTTAATTAAATCTGACCACACTCGACATATGATTCATGACTCTCTCTATCTTCCCATCCTCTCGACCTTTAACCGCCAAAATTTAATAACATCAATCCCCCCTAATACACAAATCTCTCTGCAAAGTTTCAGAAAATTTCGACAGAAAGCACAGGAGTTATTAAGCTTCAAAATGGATGAACAAAATCGTGGTCCCCCACATTAGCATCCATACATACAGAAATCCTCCAAACGTTTTTGCATTTCTCTGACAATAAATGGAAAGGTTCAAAAGCACACGGGAGTTTGTGAAACTTTTATGTATTATCTCTTAATATTCTCCAATAAAGCATTGGAATAAAGTATTTTGAGAACTTGTAGGATATTTTGACATTATTTTTACGCGATGAAATCTGGTAGACATGATTTAGCATGAAAAATTTACAGTAAATAACACAAATATTAAAAATCTGAAGGTATAAATTTTTGTAATGTCCAATACCGAGCTGAGTACTCGAGTAAGCAAATAATAATAAATAATTAAAAAGTAATAATAACTAAAATGAAAAAAACTATCAAGGAAAGTTTAATTTTTCTATTTATTTTAGTAAAACTTAAAATTTAAATCATGCTGAAACTATTACTACATAAGGATAGTAACTGAAACATCGATGTAAAAAACTAAAAGAAACAATAAATTACATTACAGTCATTCGAACATCGATACACGCTTCAACTATACGAACATACCGAATTTCATTTACACACGAGACTGGCCTCACTGTTACTGAATGTTGCTGGTTGTGCCAGTTTTTGGGCAATGATCAGCGCTTGAAATCTGCACCCGAAACGTCAGGCTAATCTTCGAAAGCCTCACTTTTGACCCGCACGCTATCTATTAGCTGGAAAAGTATTAAAACTGCAATTTGCGAGTTTACTCGGCTTATTCGATATGCTTGATTATAGTTTACTGTCAATGCGTATTAGATTTCTTCATGGTATGCAAAATCGTGTGACTTATCCAACTAAATCCAGTTGGCCCTTAATGATAAATTATTCAGAAAAGAAATAAAAAAGTTTAGTAAAATACAGTAAACCCCTATAACGCGGGTTCATATAATGCGGATTCGTTATATCGCGGCGAAAAAACTGCGCCCGTATTCTTATAAAGACGCTAAAAGAGACTCCTAAAATGCGGTAAAACGTCATCTCCGACTCGTGTCGCGACAGGATTGGTCGAATCTGGACCAATAGTAGACGAGCAGCCGAACTACTTACACGCTATGGAGAGTTTAGGCGGTAAGTTGAGTTTACTATCGTCTATACAGTATATAGGCCTAAATTAGGTACTGTAAGTCTAATACAGTACTGTAATTTTATACATTTCTTGTAAAAAAAAACATTTCTTATTCAACGGTCATAAAAATTATTTCTATTAATGATATCTCCAAAGTTCAACGAATTTTTCGCAGAAAAATAACTTATCGGAAAACGCGGCTGCCGTTTGGTGCACTGCTCCGCGACGAAAACAAGCTTAAGCAATAGCGTGGTCGAACGGTGTACACTCGGTAAGTAATCCTACAATTTTTTGTTTATAGCATAGTTTATACAGATTTTTCCCAAAAAAATTATACGTGGTTTGAAAATATTGAGTGAAATCAGTCTAGAATCAAATAATTTTATGAAAGAAAACCTTTCAAACAGCCGTAGTCCGTAAACTGCACACGTATCGGGCTGTGATTGGCTCATGTATTTGAGGATTCCTACAACGCGAAATTCTTATAAAGCGGAACGTATCTACCGCGTTATAGGGGGGTCGACTGTATCTGATCCTTCTTTTTTGAATATTAACTATGTTTCTTGATTTTTTCAAAGTACTTTTAGAATTACGGGCTGCCAGCACTATTGTATAAACGCGTGGAAGAGGTTAATTAATGATAAAAAATAAGGCGAAAATATGCATGAAAAGTTTTATAAAAAGTTGAGTATTCACCCAAAATGCAATGACAAAAACAGTAAACAAAAACGTGTGATAGAATTTATAACGAAGCAGATAAAATAAGTATTATTCATAAAGAAATGCAATAATAGAACAAATACAACAAAGGAAATGGATACAAGATAAGATACCACTCTAGCGACACGAAGAATAAATATTTAAATCCTATTGGGGTCGTTTATTTAAGGATTCAAATCTTATTGGAGTCCTTTCGTTTTCCATTTTTCGTCCATAACAGTTGAATTAATTTAACAGTTTCTACGCTTCGTTTATTTATAAAATTTCAGCTTCTCCAATATTATACTCCAGTATTATTAATATAAACCAAAGATCAATACAGTAGAGCGTCGTTTATCCGAAGGTCGGTTATCCGAAACGTCGGTTATCCGAAGGAATTCCAGTCGACAAATTTAAATTTTCGCCAGTGCTGTGGCGCTGTAATCTTTGGCTATGTCTTCGGCTACTCAAATATTTTACGTTTTTGATACTAAATTAACTTCTGAAGTATAATTTTTTATTGTTTTTATATTTTTCAATATATTTANTTGTTGTACTGTATAGAACGGAAAGGATTAGAAATAAAGTTTTTAATACTCTAATTATTAAATTTCTGAAATCTATTTATTTAAATATTGTTTCTATTAATAAATAATACATCACCAACTATTTAAATACGGTATTCATAATATTTACAAATAAAACAAGCGTTAAGACGATTATATCGAAGGATGAAATTGTTATCATTTACAATAATTTGTTTAAAATGAAAATAACTTTAACTCTTAAAAAATAATAAATAATGAAAATACTTATATAAAATTATTTTTTCGCGACTCTGTAATTTTATAATGTTGCATTTTATCGTAATTCTTTCATTCTCTGTTTTTTTTCCCTCTTTTTTTTTTATTTTTTGATTTGCGATCTTTTTGTTTCGTGTATTATATCATTGTCAAAACTTATATTGAAAATAATATATAAAATTTCTCAACATTTAATATCTTGTTGAGGGCGAATCTTATACAAAATAATAACAATAATTAATTAGATCCGTGTTTTCATATACTGTAATCATTATATCAATGATAATTCTATGGAAACATAAATACATCCGTATTAATGTTTGCATAGAATTATTAATTTAATTTAATAGTTTTTGTTTGATCTCTAGGAGAGAAAAAAGAACAGAAGCTGACACTTACTGATACCAGCGGAAATCAAGAAAAGTCGGAAACATAATAGAGAAGTTGGAGTAGAGATTCTGAAAGGCTGATAGTATAAGGCTGTATAAGTACGAAGAAGTGATAAAAGAGAGAACATGACACCTCATCGGAAATAACAATCAGTTGCTTTCTCAGTGAATAACAAATATCTAAAAAGGACATCCTAAGTTCAAGCCTTTTCAACGATAGAGATGGTGACTCCAAGACTCAGCATTTCCCTAATAAAATAAATTATTTTAATATATTTTCTTTATAAGAGTAATTCTGAAATTTCACTTCTTTGGAAGAATACCTAACGTAAGTTCAATTCAACTAAACGACAGAAATGTAGGCCTATATATAACTTTAGTACCATAACTAGACAGATTCAACAGGCGTAAGGGCCGAAGACAAAGAGACCGTAAAACGGGGTATCAAAAAATTATCAATACTGTATTATATTTTCGTTTTCAAATTTTAAATTTTGTCACCTTGGAGACCAATTCCTTGACATTTTTGGATAAAGGTAAACAGTAACCGACCATCTCTATATACTTGTTTTTTTCCAATTAAAAAAAAGAGACTAAAAATATAACCTTGCACAGGGCACACGAATTCTAGTTATGGTCGTTATGATAGAAGAGATAGTTACATAACTTACATGTGTTTAAAAAATAATCTTATAACAATCATAAAATATCGATAAACGATTCATAAACCAGAAAAATTTCTCAGAAAATTTTAACTTCTTGCGACGATTACAGTTAAAAGGCATTATTGAATTTAAAATAGTAATCTTTTTTAAAATTATTCGTGTTTAAATATAAACTTTCAAATAAAATCAGTCGGTTCTTTAATTTTCATTTCTTAAAATACCATAATAATTTTATCCCTTATGCGAATTTCGTGTTTTTTATTTAGACTTTTAAGTAAACTGGACGAAATTTATTTCCATCTTAAACACGTTAGAAACGGTTATTGTTTAAAATAAAATTGAAAATGTTTCTAAATTAAACTAGTTTTTTTCTAAAACAATAATATTATGAAGCAAAACACAAACAAAAAATTAAATATATAATTGGGATTATAAGCATATTAAATCCTTAATAATGTAAATAAAATATTGTTTAATTTTTGATATTTCGTATGTACTAGGGATTGTAAATTTACCGACTTTTTCATTTACCGGTAATTCGGTAAATGAAAATTAAAATACTGGTTTACCGGTAAATTACCGGTAAATTTTTTCTTGAAAAATAAAATTAAGGTGATAAAAAATATGTCATTATGATTTCCATTTCACATTTTTATTTCAAAGATATCAAATATACAAGATATAAAAATTAAAGTGTTATTCTAAACAAACTATAATAATAAATATAAAAATAAACAGAAATAAAATAATACAGAAAAATAAAAATACAACAGAAATAATATATTGTACCTAATACCATTTTATTGATTACCATTTTTTAAAATTAACATCTCAAGAAACTTAAATTATTTACAGTCTTATCTTTTAATTTTGATATACTTTTTGTACAAAATAATCCAGATCCCGAGAATACTCTTTCTGATTCAACACTTGGACGAATGGTCATTAAATTAAAATTAAACAAAAACTATCTCACATAAAATTAATAATGAGGTATATTGTTGCTTATAACAGTCGATCCCCCTATAANGCCTAAACTGTCCGTAGCGTGGCGCTGGACGGCGGAAAGTAGTTTGGCTGCCCAATGACGTTTTACGTAATTATAGGAGTTTTTTACCGTTGTTTACGGATACCGCCACAATTTTTTCGCCGTCTTATAGGAATCGTAATTATAGGAACCCGTCTTATAGAGGGATCTACTATACTTACCTGTTTTTTGTTTTTTTTTTCAATGTCCCTTTAGCCCATTTAAATATCTATAAACACAATATTTTCTACATAGAAATTTCTAGTATAGATTTTTCATTTATCGAATTACCGGTAAATTTTTGAAATTTACCGGTAAATTTACCGAATGTTTTTTTGCCAATTTATCGGTTAACCGGTAAATCGGTAAACCTGTATACAATCCCTAGTATGTACAGTATTTTGTAATCATTCCCTATATTTGTTCCCATGATGTTTAATTACAAATACAGTAGTATGAAAATTTATTTATTTATTATTCTTATTTTTTATTTATTACAATAAATTATTCACACTCTTAAACTAAATATCATTAAGTATTTGCCTTTTTTCATGCTCTTTCATGCTGACACTAAGACGGTCTTTTTCCATACTCATTGTGAATTCGGACAAGCCCATAATGGGAACGATCAGGTGATAGGCCGCCAGTCGACATATTCGAGAGTTACCATCCTTGAAAAATTCCTGGAGATTCAATTTGATTGTAGGCTTTCAAGAGTGATATTCAATTGTTTATTTTGTTTTATCGTAAAATTAAATTTAATGATAGAAAATCCATTGATGTTGAAAGTTTGAAGACGATTGCATTGCATTAAATGAAAATAAATTGTTTTTAATATATTTTCTAACTTTTTGAATGCCTAATATATATATCACCATTATAATTTGTTAAAATTTTTATTTTAAATGAACTTATAAAAATATTTTCGATATTTATTATAACTTATTATTTACATTTAAGTTATTAAATTGTGCTTGAAATAAAGTTTAATAGTGCAAACATTATGATTGCAAAAGGGAAAACGTGCGTAGTTTTCTTAGACGTAGTTTGAATATGGCATTTTGAAAATATTTTAATTTATAAATAAATGAACTGAAATTATATTTTTCTATTATGTAAACAAACAGAACGTGTGGCCGCTAATCCATTCGTAGCATCTTCAAATTCGATTGATTCAAGATAATGCATCATCTTAAAACAATTAAACAGTGAACGAAAAATGTTAGAATACGCAGGTTTTTCGTGAAAGAATCTTCAGAATTTTCATAAAATGAACTTGTCATCATAAACACCGTGATACAAATGCCATTTTGATCAGTGAATCTTTTCTAGAACTGCCGATATTTCGTATTTCGCAACAGTTTCTTCTTTCTGAAAGCTAACTTATGTTTTCTACATTTTCTTCATATTATCTAAGAAAAAAGACAAAACTGTGCAGAAATTGTTAATTGAAGAAATTTCTGCAGTTTTGATACAATACGAAATTCAATTATAATTTCATTTGTCATAATGAAGCTGTTAGTTTATATAATTAAAAGTACAATATATTTACTTTTACGCACTTTATGCATTATTTTCCGCACTCTTTTATGCACACTTCTCAACAAATATTGTATACAAAAACCCCGGTTATACGTTTTTGATGGAAGCATCTGAAAAAAATGCGTAAATGAAAAACATATAACTGGAAATCTCTTTTTTTTACGGACGATCCAGACCAGCCACTCAATCCAACAGTTTCTTCTTTCTGGAAGCTAACTTATGTTTTCTACATTTTCTTCATATTATCTAAGAAAAAAAACTGCAGAAATTGTTAATTGAAGAAATTTCTGCAGTTTTGATACAATACGAAATTCAATTATAATTTCATTTGTCATAATGAAGCTGTTAGTTTATATAATTAAAAGTACAATATATTTACTTTTACGCACTTTATGCATTATTTTCCGCACTCTTTTATGCACACTTCTCAACAAATATCGTATACAAAAACCCCGGTTATACGTTTTTGATGAAAGCATCTGAAAAAAAAATGCGTAAATGAAAAACATATAACTGGAAATCTCTTTTTTTTACGGACGATCCAGACTAGCCACTCAATCCACATTTAAGGAGCGGTTATATCATTCATGCGCATGTACAAATCGACTAAATGTCAATTTTAATGCACGTGTAAGGATCCGAATCCAGACTTTCAGTATGTTTATATCATTATCTCCTAACATCACATCGTAGCTATACTTTCGTTAAATAACTGTCAACTTTCGCACCTGGGAGCAAAACATCTGTTAAGTTCTCAGGCCTGACAACGATGCTTTCTCATCATCTCTCGACCTAATATCTCGATTTTTCATCGGTTCAACAACGAAAAAATCAAGAAACTAAGGCAGTCGTCGCCCGTCCTTCGAAAGAGTCAGTTCAGTTGTCACCCGTACCTTGTCCTAAGTGCCTCAATATTCGGATATCTGTGAATATATCATTTTATTTTACGTTCTTATATCCTATTAAAATATCATCGGAAACAATCATCTAACACCTTTGCGGATACTGTACGTTCCATCAGGCTTACGGATATTTCATCTACAGGATACCCGAACTGGCATCCCGAACTTCCTCTCTTTCACAAAGAACGTTCGAGATCAAGACCAGATCCTCAATAAGTTATTTATCGTCATGCGTTTTTGCTGTAAACTCTCTCTCTCTCGGAAAACACGGGTCTTGAGTTACCTCAGTCTAAAATCTACATAATAGCTATCATTTCTCATATACTTAAATCTATCATATTCCACTCGGTCTATGATATGTCCTGTATTATCTATTGTTACCAATTAAACAGTTGTTACGTTAACGCGTCTCCGCTCCGTAAAGTCACTTCCGGTGCGTTGTCTCTCCCTCCATCACGAATCCGTTCGCTCACACACGCGATCGTTCGCGCGAGAACATAACGGATTCTGTGTCTGTCCGTAAAGACACAGTGGTATCAGTCCTGACGAACCTTGTCATTGCGATCTTCGCCGACGAGATGTCGACCCTTCGGTCACGTGGTGCCGAAGTATAGGAGGGCCTTTCGGCATTGTCACACACGAAATAGACACAAAAAACTAAAGTTACTGTTTTTTAAATAATTTTGTGCAGTTTTTGTATTCTATCGTATTTTTGCACTACTTTTTTATATTTCTAGCGTACTATTTTGTTGTTTTTGTAAAGAATTTTTATTATTTTGTTTGTGTAATCATTAGCTATTTTGAATGTACGTAATGGATGAATATAATAAATAATGTTTTTATTTTCATTCTGCTTCAATGGTTTTACTTTATGCTGTTATATAACGGAGAAAGTATGGCGATCGGTCAAAAAATAACCCCAAGATTTTTACATTTTTGGACTCAAGAACCTTGAAATGCAAAAAAGTTTTTTTTTGTATGTATGGATGTTAGTATGTGTATGGATGGGTTGTACGATTTTGCTCACCCAATTTGAAGCTTAATAACTCCTGTGTCTATTGTCAAAAATTTCTGAAATTTTGCAAAATGGTTTGTTTATTGAGGAAATATTTCTAGAAATTTTCAGGAAAACCTGACCATTGGTTCAGGAAATATAGCCCCTACCCAGTTAATATCTCCTGAACTAATCTGAAGACTTATAAAGGTAGCAATGGTACTTTATAAGTTTTTGATAAAGGTAGCAAACTTAATGGTAACAATTATTAGAAATTACAACAAATAAAGAATGACTGGAAAGTCCAGCAACAATGTTACCAGCTTTTTTATAAGATACGCATTTATAGCATAACTAGGGGTTTCCCCATTCTCTTCGCTCACTTGTTTAAAAATTTCGTGAAATTTTTAAGTTAAATATTTTATATATAATGTGTACAGAGAAGATAAATATAGTAGATCCCTCTATAAGACGGTAGATACGTTCCGTTCTTTATGAATCAATTTTGTAGGAATCATAGTTTATGGACTACGGCTGTTTGAAAGGTTTTCTTTCATAAAATTAATCGATTCTAGACTAATTCGACTCAACATTTCCAAAATACGTATATTTTTTTGAAAATAATCCGTATAAACTACGTTATAAACAAAAAATTGTAGGATTGCTTACCGAGTGTGTACCGTTCGACTACGCCCGTTGCTAAAGCTTGGTTTCGTCGCGGAACAGCGCATCAAACCGCGGCCGCGATTTCTGATATTATTTTTCTGCGAAAACTTCGTTGACCTTTGGAGACATCCTTAATATAAATAATTTTTATGGCCGTTAAATAAGAAATGTTTCTTTCACAAGAAATGTATAAAATTACAGTACTGAACAGACGATAGGTCGCCTAACTCGCCGTAGCGTGACGCTAGACGGCGAAAAATATATATTTAATTATAATAAAGTTACAATAAATTAAGTTAATATATAATTATATATACAGTACCTAATTTATATATAATTAATATATAATTATATGTACAGTACCTAATTTATATATAATTATATGAACAGACGATACTAAACTCAATTTATCCGCCTAAACGTCTGTAGTGTGGCGCTACAGACAGCGGGAAAGTAGTTCAGCTGCCCGATGACGTTTTACGTATTATAGGAGTTATTTTTACCGTTGTTTACGGATACTGCCACAATTTTTATAGGAATCATAACTATAGGAAACGGTTTTATAGGGGGATCTTCTGTACTTATAATAAATGAAAACGAAACAATTTTATTTACTATATTTACTAATTTTATTCTTTATTTATTAATTTCATTCTAATTTAATCTTACTTGTTAGTAGTTTATATAAAACCTTAGTTTGTGAAACTAAAAAATAATCTAAGATATTAATGACCTTTAAGCTCTGAAGCAAAATGATCCTAAGCATTACCAATTTTTCCTAAATTACAATTACACTTAACATTGCATTCAAATATGTTTATTAACTCAAATCGCTTTTACATTTAAATTTTTCGTGATCTACGTTATTGCTTAATGCATAGAGTCTGATAGAGGTTAAGCCATCAGGTGTGCTTTTAAAATTGAGACTTGAAGTACGTTAGATCATCATCAACATCATCATTCTCTTCTTCTTCATCTCTAACGCTTTCAAATGATAACATTAGACATGAAGAAAGAAGAGGATATTAATCAGATACTTTTTTCAAGTATCTGATCAATATCCTCTTCTTTTAACGTATCTGAAGTTAGAAGTTCCATCTACTGCCACGTAATCGTCAAAAGTAACATTAAAACTCTATCTCAAATGAATCATTTTTCTGTATATATCTCAGTTTTGAGATTCTTTGTTGGAAAAGCTTTATATCTCCGTGAGGATGCTAAATAATTTAATGCCTAAAAGTTAAAAGTAAAAACTTGTACTACGATTTTCAACACAATAACAACATTAAATTCACTGTAGTAACGTAAGATGTTGAGTTTAGTTTATTTTCTCTTTTTTAATAGCAAAATGTACTGTACAATCAATTGTTTGTAGCAGGTCTTAAAATTCTTTATGATGGTAACATTTAATGGTTGAAGTAGTGCAATTTGCAGGAGAAATTCTATTTCTGTTTTGTAAGAAATGTTTTTTCTTTTTTTATCGGAAGAATATACTGGACAGTGATCCAGAAACAGTACTGTGTTACGAGTTTGTTTCCAGAATACCATACTTTTAACCATTCTTCGAAATGTTTGTTGTCACCCCAAGTACTTTTATTAGACGTATATTCTGTAGGCAAGATGTCAATATTCTTAGAACATCGCTGCCTGGCAATTTATTTATAACCAGCGAAATAATTTTTTTATTATCCATCACAGTTGCAGCACAATAAAACAGTCAGTCGCTCTTTACTCCTTCTTCCTCCAAGCCATTTCCCCTCTTTAATGTGAGAGTGATGTCACCAATTTTAAACTCTCTGATAACTCACTCTCACACATTTTATCAGCAGTTTTAGGCATATGGGTGCCTAAAAATTAGTGGCAAAATGTGACAGAGGGGTTAGGAAAAGGACTTAAAATTGATGATTTGAATGACTTCTTAATAAAATACACCCAAGCTTTGATATCAAGCATTTCGCTGAAATTTTAATATATTTCACTGCATCCCTTCTACTAATGCACGGTAACATAACCAGTACCAATGAACACGAGTTATGTTACCGTGCATTATTAGAAAATATGTTTGACCCAAAATGCTATTTTGTAATTACTAAAATCGTTTATATTTTAGTGTAATTTATTTTACTAATATTTTTAAACCAATAACTCAATGTTTTTCAACCTTTTTTATGTCAAGGCACACTTGAACCTGTAATTAAATTTCCTCGGCACATTTAAATTATAATGATTTAAAAAAAGGAGCAAAAAGAAAGATTGTATTTTTCATATTTTATTTATTAACAGAAAGCAATTTACTATAATTTCTAACAAATAGATAATAATTAAAATTCTTAAAAAATCTTATTTATTTTTCGGTTTATTATAATTAAACATTTAATGAGATATCTGATCTAAGAAAAACAATTATTATTAACAGTCAATTTGCATTTAAAATGGCACGATAACGGCCTTTAGAAACCGGCCCAATGTCTCTCTGTTTCTATTAAAATAATTTTAACTAAATATGGACAATTGTAAATACACTTGATTTTTAAAAAAATTCATTTTAAATGAAATAATCCGGTGTTATGCACATATAATTTTGCTTACGAATATATATTTTTTACTACATTGTGTATACGTTTATTTATTATGTAGGATAAAAGGGTATTGAGATTGAGAATTATAGAAATGACAATAAACTTCCAGAGTTCGTAACCGTCGTAACCGTCTTGACGGAATAATAATGCTTTCGCCTTCGTAACGTCTTTTGTTTCCTTTCTACTTTCCACTTTTTGCGTCGTCACCCACCGTCGTCTTGTTTACTACTGTCCCTTGCTTTACACTCCCTCCTTCTCGCTTCTCCCCTCACTTGACTCTCCCACGCAACCCCTCGCAAATTTATTGCCTTAATGGTTTAGGCATGTTACTTGTCTAAACCCCACAATTATAACAATGAAAAACTCATACAATCAATTTAAAGAAGTTTTATTTTTTGATATGTAACTCTTATTGTTCTTTGGCCTTCTGTTGAAATTAATTTATTTAATAACCTTCAGAAATTTTCTTGGGACATCTACGATCCTCTCGCGGTACACCAGTTAAAAATCGCTGCAATAACTGTAAATAGAGAAACGATACTTTTCCTACAGTTGTTGTTTTGAAAATATGCGAATGATTATTACAAGATAGTAGTTTTGGATCAACTATATTTTCCACTGGATTCCACTTTAGAAAAAATTGTGAAAAAAGAATAGAATAAATCGACAAGGTCGAACTTTTCAATCTGGTCCTTTACTCATTGGTTCCCGCCTTCTCATTACAATTCCTTTATAGAACTTGATGATAACTCACACGAAAAAGTTTAAACAATGATATCTCGTAAACTACTGCTCATTGGCACGAGTTATGTTACCGTGCGTTACTGGAAGGGGTTAAAAGATCCTCTTAGTGTCCCCCAGGCTGGAAGGAGTGTTTCTTCCGGAGTGAAAAGCGACAAGCTGCAGCACTCCTCTATCAAAGGTTGAAGTGAAGTGAAGTGAAGGCTGGAAGGAATGAAAAACCCTCCACTCCAGTAAAGTCATGTGCTCTTGCTTCTATTTTTTTCTCACTGATAATAAATGCTATTGAGAATAGATGCAACAATAAATAGCTCTTTAACCAGGCACCTCTCCACATGCGACACCTTTGAGTGTTCTTCTGATAATGGCTAATTTTTCGGTCAAACTTTTACATTTCCATTTTCGTGANTTGATTTTCATAATTATTTATATGATTTTTAGTTCCTAGATGCCCTTACAAATATTCAAATACAGGTTGTACGTAAATGTTCTTTCCCGTTTTGAAAATTTATTAATCGGCGCGTCTGCAAGGCACATATATGAAACACGAGCTGAAAGAGTAACTCAGATGCAACAATAAATAACTCTTTAACCAGGCACCTCTCCACATGCGACACCTTTGAGTGTTCTTCTGATAATGGCTAATTTTTCGGTCAAACTTTTACATTTCCATTTTCGTGAAACCATTCTTGTCTGTTTAGAAGTTGAAGAAAGCACACTGAAGCCGCAAAACTTTACTGGAAAGTAAAGATACAAAATAGCCTATTTAACCTAGGCCTATACTGTTTTTAAAATCACCGTTAGTAAACTGAATTTTTTCCAATCATCACAGCACGAAATTTAAAATTTTGCGAAGGTTTAATTTTCAAATTCATGTTCGAATTTGTTTACAGTTGAAATTTGTCAGTCAATCAAGAGCACAATTTCAATTTTCGAACTCTAAGTGAACGGGTATCCAAGAAACTCAGTTTTATTCCATTATCAACGGTTAAACGATTTCTAATTTAAAATTTAAATTGCAAACAAATTCAATTGGTCTACAATTTAAATTTCAATGCTCATTAGCATTGAGCCGTTAGATTAATTAACTTCGCATTGGTACAACTCTTTTAAACTTTCTAAGTTACACTTAAAAACTGTCTGAATGCTTTTAATTGTTCTAGCAACTCCTATAGCGAGAAACGATACTCTATCCCGTATAAACAGCCACATTTTTTACAGCTGAAGAAAAGAGCTCTTTTATGAAAAACGGCAATTATAAATTGGAGGAAGAAAAAATCTAGCAACGAGTTGCATAACTTTCCGGCTGTTATGAGATTTTATTTTAAAAATAATTTTTGTATTATTAATAATAATAAATAAATAAAATTGTATGTGGCGCCACCTGTTATGAGATCATGTTATAAAACTTTATATATTTTTAATTATTATAAAATAGCAAAACATTTAATTTTGAGTGTAGAGATGAGTTTTATTAAAAACAAAAAAAATTATAAATACTAACGAGTAAAATCTTCATTAACACCCACCCATTGTGGGACATGACGCATGACTACCTCCTATCTCCCCATCCTCTCGACCTTACGCCATTAAAATTTAATAGCATCAATGCCCGTTATACACAAACTACCGTGCCAAAATTCGTTTTTAATCTATACCCCATCCCGAGACATTAAACAAAACAAGCCAACACACTCACGCACACATACATACATGTCCAAGGAATTTTTTTTTATTTTGCTGTTTTTTTGACTTTATTTGAATTCAGGTGGTCGCAAAACGTGGAGATTTGCAAAAAACTCGAAGAATCAAATTTGACACGCTTTCAATATTTTCCCTTGTTGTGTATTCATAACAGCTGGGAAAGTAAAACGTAAACATCCAAAACTCAATTTCCCAATTTATTGAAAAGTATTTTCAACCTAGTAAAAATCAAGAAAACATATAAATAAAATAACATTAGATTATAGGAGACTTATACGGGATTTATCAAATAAAACATGCAAAACGTATAACCGAGGTGTTTCTTTCATACTTTCTCATTCATCCCATTTGCTCAGTACCATAATGGAACCTTCTCTCCCTTATCTTCTTTCTCATCCCCTCACTCTCTTCCTTTCTTCAGTCCAACGTTGAGTAAAGCCTTGATTAGACTTTACACTTTAAAAATAATAATGGTTTCAATTAGGTCATATTACAAAATTATAATCGAAATACTTCATTCCGCAGTTTTACATTAACGTTACACTTATTTATTACAACGTTAAGTGTAATTGATATTTAACGAAATTTAATTTGGAAATTACGATGAAAAATTGGCTTAAGATAAATAACTCGAATTAATAGTGACGTATCACGAAATCTTTCATCAAACTAAAATCCTTTCGATCTTTAGTAAAAATTTTTTTCCGTGTCAAAATCAAAATTTTTTGACATAATTAAAACTTTATTTATTTTTTTAAGGATGAATTAATTACAGCTAAATGAGAATGTCAGTTTTTGCAATAGAAACTCAGTTAAATTTCTTTTGTAATTTTTAATTTTAGGTGAGTTTTATCGCCATTTAATCTTTTAATAGTTTCTCAGGCAGGTATTTTGTCAGAACGTCCTGATAATCATCCAATTAATGACTGTCATTATTAATACGTTAACCATATCATTAATTAATTATAAAATAATTAATCATTTATGTCTGGAATAAAAATCTGTGTTTTCTATTAAAATTTAAATAGAAAACCAGTAAAATAAAAAGAACTTTTAGTCAATTACAGTATATCCTACATAACATCAGCAATGACACGCGTTATACTTCATAAAGTTTATATACTTGACTGCCAGATTTTTTACCAATTATAAACTTATAAATACTATGCAGTTTTTTGGAGCTTTAAAAAAGTTTTCTGTTTAATTAGAAATACGTGAAATTAAGAGACAAGCTTTACTCTTTATTAGCATTTATAATTTTTATAGAACTCGCCCTACCTTCAAAATTAAGCTTTTTGCTATTTTATAATAATTAAAAATATAAAAGTTTTTAACGAAATATCATGACAAACAGAACTACATGCAGTTTTAAATGTTTCCGGAAAAGTTAAAAAATCCAGCAACGAGTTGCTTAAATAGCAAGTTTTCTTATTTACTTTGCAAAATACAGAGCTGCCTTTGACCCATCTATAAAAGCATGCTCTTAAATGAGCTGAAATATGATTTTCATAATTATTTATATGATTTTTAGTTCCTAGATGCCCTTACAAATATTCAAATACAGGTTGTACGTAAATGTTCTTTCCCGTTTTGAAAATTTATTAATCGGCGCGTCTGCAAGGCACATATATGAAACACGAGCTGAAAGAGTAACTCAAAAAAGTTATTTATATACAGAAAGTAACTACAGTGGTACCTCAGGTTACGAACGCCCCAGCATACGAAATTTTCAGGATGCGACATGAAATTCGAACATATTTTTGCTCCACGATACGAACAAAAACTCACCATACGACGTTACATTAGTTCGCATTTTTCATTTGTTTTTCTTACTACAGTTATTTTTTTTTTTTTTTAATGTATTACTTGGCTTTAATTTGAGTATGTTTTTCGCATTGGAACGAATTATTTGGTTTTACATGTAATCGTATGGGAAAAGATGATCCACCTTACGACATTTTCATGATACGATCTCAGTTTCGGAACGGATTAATTTCGTATCCTTTGGTACCACTGTATTCAAGTTTAACGCCGCGAATAGCTCGAATGATATAGAACTGATATTCAACCTCTCGCCACACATTGTGCAGCATCAATTGGAAGAGAATATTTAGAACATGTGTTCCAAGAAGATGGACTCCACCTCATGTGAGATCGTACCTCAATCGCCCCAATCTTGAGGACCTTTGGCGTGGTCTTTGAGATACTCATGGTGCTCACATTGAACTTGAATAATTTCTTTGTGTGATGATAAACTTTTTGAGTTTCTCTTCAGTTCGTGTCTGTTTCATGAATGTACTGTACCTGCAGATTCATCGAGTAATAAATTTTCAAAATTGGAAATAATCTATACATGGCGTCCGTAAATGTTAATCGTTTTAGTCATTCAAATAAAAATTAGCTATGAAATTCTATTAATTTTCATAAACTAGTAGCATATTTAGGGTAGAATTGTTTATTGGTGCCTATTAGTTTGATTGTTTCAATAAAAATCAACAGAATACTAATAAAAATTTTATTGGTTTCAATTGGTTTTTACTTCCCCTTAAAAACCAATAAAGTACCTTTAGAATTTCCTATTAGTTTTTATTAGTTGATTCCTATTGTTTTAATTGGATAACAAACTAATACACTAATTAATTAAATAAAAATAGATAACACACTAATTCAAAATAATAATTACAATATTTGAAGCTTAATTTTGATTTCAAAGCCTGTAAAATTGCATTTTATTGATAATTTATAACTTTTTTTATTCGAAAATAGTTATTATAGAAATATATATATAATTATATATTTTGATAGATTAATCATGATAATGGCGAATTGCAATTAGTTTTGTAATATCGTGATTACCTGCTAAGTACAGTATAGGGCAGTGTTTCCCAACGTGGGGCCCACGCCCCACAGGGGCCAATTCGAAAATGAACTCGTCTAGAGTTTACGTTAACCGTATAGCTGCTGTATATGTTAGGGGGGCCATAAGAATTTTAGAAAGGCTTAGGTGGGGCATAGTACAAAAAAGGTTGGGAAACACTGGTATAGGGTATAGCTGTAGCGATGGCAAGCCTTTTCCCGAAGGTGGATTAAAATTAAACTCAAAATTTAGTAACTCCAAATTGAAGGTCAAATATTTGAGTAATTAAAAAAATACTTTAGACACAAACTTTTTTCACTATATAAAAAAAATCAAGCAACGAGTTGCTTAAATTTTTCGGCAGCATTCAAAACTGCGTGTGTGGCCATCTGTTATAATATTTTGTTTTAAAAACTTACAGTTTTAATTATTATAAAATGGCAAAAAGCTTAATCTTAAGGGTAGGAATGAGTTTTATAAACAGTCGTAAATGCAATAAAGAGTAAAATCGTCATTAAGTTTGACCCTACTAGAAATACACACGACCCCCTTTATCTTCCCACCCCCTCGACCTTTAACCACCAAAATTTAATAGCATCAATCCCCTGAAAAATTTCCGACAAAAAAAACACAGTAGTTAAGATTCAAACAGGGAGAACAAAATCGTGCCCACAAACACATCTATACATTAAAAAATCGTGGGTAATTTCTTTGTCTTTTTTTTGCATTTCTCGACGTTTCAAGTCCAAAAATCTAAACATCTTGGGGGGTCATTTTTTGACCGATTGCCATACTTTCCCTCTGTTATATATAACAACCGAAAAGTAATAAACTAAATAAATGAAAAGAAAATTATATGATTACAATGGAAACAAATATTTCGTTTAATGAGAAATCTGTTGTTTATTTCATGGTGATTTTTCTATCTGAGATCATAATTATGGCCTTTATGACTTTTCATCACAGCTTTAGCACACTAATTCATTACTTAAATTCAAAACTTTGCTCTTTATATATCAAATATCTTCTTCATCTTCACCTTTTCTCATGTTTATATGAGGTCGGCGTTTTCTTCTCCAATACGTTTCTTCCTAACAAGGACGTCTTCTCTCTTAAGTCTCCTCTGATTCAAGTGTTCCTCCACCTTATCTTTCCAACGCAGCCTTGGTCTTCCTCTCTTCAGTTTTCCGACCCTCTTTCCAACATAATCTTCAGCACTACGCTCTACGTGGCCAAACCACCTCAACCTGCATTCTTGCATCTTCCTGCTCAAGGGACCCACCTTAACAGAACCTCTAATAAACTCGTTCTTATTATATCCTTCCTTGACACTCCACACATCCATCTCAACACTCTCATCTCCGCCACCTCCATCTTTCTTTCTTGCGCTCTTGTGATTGCCATGTCTCAGCACCATACAACATTGTACATTGTAGGTCTAACAACCGATTTGTACAATTTATATTTTAGTTTGCAGCTAACTTTCTTGTCACATAACTACCACTCAACTTCCTCCAGTTCAACCATCCACATTCAATTCTATGTTGCACTTCCGAGCTCAATCCTTCCCCCATCTCGACAAAAGCCCCTAGATACTTAAAACTCAGAACCACAGGAAACGGCACATTTTGGATTTTAATATTGCACTTGTCCCTGCCATTCAATCATATACAGTAGAGCCTCGATTATCCGACCCAATTGGAGACTGGGGTTGGTCGGATAATTGAAAAGTCGGATAACCGAAAAGTATGAAAAAATCCATTATTAGTGTAGTATATTATTATATCCCATGTAATTAGTATATTAGTATATCACTATTAACCTACTTCGCGTTGAATTTTCATCGATGTTAAGTCTAACAAAAATTTTTTAAAATAATAATCGTCGCTATTGTATCGTTAAAAATTAGAAAATTAAGCCTCGTTTAAATACTGGCTGCCTTTCATGGTCGATTCAGTGTTGCCAGCTAAAACACGTAAAAATAATATTAAAGTAGCCAAGACATAGCCAAATATTGTAGCGCCACATCACTAGCGGACATTTGAAATTTGTTGACTAGGACGGTCGGTTAACCGAGGTGACGGTTAATCGGGGATCGGATAATCGAGGCTCTACTGTACTGTAAACTGTTTTAGTACTGCTAATCCTCATATCGCTTTCTTTCAAAACTTTCCTCCACTCATCCAGTTTCTTCTCAGCGTTGGTTTGGGAAGTTCACACAGCCCAATATCATCCGCAAACAGCATACTCCATGGAGCATCACACTTCACGTCACAAACAAATACGTCCATTATCAGGTCAAACAGATAAGGGCTGAGGGCCGATTCCTGATGTAAACCACCGTTAATGGAGAACCCTTCTATAGTGCCCACGCTTGAGTCTCCACTTCCTCGTACATTCTTTGATGAGCCTAACATATTTTTTTGGAACATTCTTTTCTCTCAAACGTCTCCATATCTCTTGCCTTGGTACCCTATCATACGCCTTTTCCATATCTACGAACACCATGTGCAAATCTTCCTGCATTTCCCTGTGCCTTTCCATCAACTGTTTCAAAGCAAAGATAGCATCAATCTTGCCCCTTCCCGGCATAAAGCCCAAACTGTTCCTCTCCAATATCAGATTCCTGTGTAATCCTTCTCTTGACAATTTTCTCCCAAATTTTCAAAGTATGGGACGATAACTTTATACCTCTATAGTTCCCACAATCCTGTACATCCCCTTTACCTTTAAAGACGGGCACAAGAATACTCTTCCTCCATTCATCTGGAATCTTCTCCTGCTGCCAGAGTTTCTTCATAATGTCCCAGAGGATATCAATCCCCTCCTTACACAAACCTTTCCAAGCCTCAACCGGAATCCGATCAGTGCCTACTGCTTTCCCCGTCTTCATTTCCCTAAGCACCCTTTCCACTTCTCTGCTAATATATTGCACCATTCCTTCATTTGCCTCTCCATCCTCGTATGAAGTTCTGGAGTTTTCCTCATTCAATAAATTCCTAAAATATACTTTCCATCTTTCCTTGACCCTTTCTTAATCTTGTAATACCACTCCTTTATCATATTTAATCAGTTTAATAGAGGTAAAATCTTTTGAAGCCTTATCTCTTGCTTTGGCAATTCTCATCAACTACCTTTCCCCACATTCCCTTTCAAAAACTTTATAAGCCTCTTCTAAAGCCTTTGCTTTCGCAATAGCCACCTCAATTGCTTTTTATACATGGTCTGTCCCAAAAGTAAGTGTACTGATTTTTTATTTAATGACTGTGCAGCTTAACACAACATTAATTGGTATTTTCATATTGCTAGATATCTTAGCAGCATATTTAGACCTATTTCAAGTTGATCGGTAAAGTCAAACGTGCACAAATCTCTGTTTGTGTAAGATTTATAAGAAATAGCATAATGTCGTTCGAGATTTTTCTCTATCAAGTTTTGTATGAAACTCAAGAAATCTGCAACTAAAACATTTGCAGATTTAACCAAGCTCTTGGAGATGCTACCTTATTGAGAAACATGGTATTTAAGATGGCACAAAGATCCAGGGTAAAGACGATGTTTATCTCTTTTTTTTTTTTTTGGATAGCTGTGGAATTGTGCACAAAGAATTTTACCTTCAGGACAGACAGTTAATCAGGCCTTCTACAAAGATGTCTTGGAACGATTACGAAAACGGGCCAAGCAAGTCCACAGGGACATTGCAGAAGATTGGATGCTGCACCACGATAATGCGCCTGCTCACACAGCGCTATCAATTTGAGTTTTTGGCCAAGAAAAAAATACCCACGCGCCCACAACTTCCATTTAATCCGGACGTAGTTCCGTGACTTCTACCTACTCCTTAAGATAAAATCCAAGTTGAAAGGTCATCATTTCGGGATAGTGGAAAACATCAAAAAAGTTGAACCTACGAACTAAACACCCTTACGGAAAATGACTTCAAGTACTGCTAGGACCAGTAGAAAAAACTTTGAAACCAGTGTGACCTTGTTGAATTAAAACTGAATGTATTAATTCAATTAAATCTATTAATATATGCTTTTAGATGTTTAGCTTAGTTATGAAAATATGCTAAAATATACTTTTGTTATATTTTATATTTTGGTATAAAGTATTTTTACCCAGTTATTTTTACATTGAAGGAAATGACAAATACAACTTGGTATTATTTTAGCAAATATTGAATTATTGGTTATTGAAAGTTTGATATATAAAAAAAAATTTCAAATAAGCTCAGGTTATACAAGTAAAGTAAAATTTAAATACAATCAAATCTCTGGGCAACAGTCACTGGCGGATCATTAAAAAAATGGCTATTGTTGGAGGTTATTCTGTAAGCAATTTTCTTCAACCTTCTTAAAAAAATAGCTGAATGACTGTCGTTTAGAGGTAACCGTTATTGGAGGTTCAATTTTATCGACATTTTCATTTTAAAAATATGTATAAAAATTTATTAAAACGTAATTATTCAGTATATCTACAAATAAATTTCATAAAAACAAGTCAAATTTTTATTAAAAGTAACTTTTAAAATTTATTATCTTTTTTTAAAACTTTACAATCTGTTATAAACTTTACAATTTCCAACAAGATTTTGAATTAAAATAACTAAAATATTCAGTTATGATATGAAACCACAAAATGGAATATTGCACCCAGCAAGTTTTTAATACAATATGAAAAAAAAAAAACTTCTTTATTACCCAATAATTTCTAACACAACTCTAAAAACATTTAGAAATATTTATACTAAACTTACCATCATAAATATTTCATTTAATCATATTTACTTAACTATATATATATATTTTTTTTTATATAGTTTTCAATGGAGGGAAATATTCATGCATAACTAAAATTCTAAAATTACATACAATATATATAGAATATATTACAATCACTAGTTAATATCAGTGTCTGAGTATTATATCATGAATTTTGATATAAGTGGAATACAATTCAGTATAAGTAAACTACGAAAACATCACTTTAATTTTTCCATAACAAATTTATCTGAAATACACAAGAGTTTTTCTTTTATAAACAAATTTTGATCATGGAGAGTAGAAACTTATCTAAATTCTAAATAAATTTTAAACTTTTTAAAAAATCCTATAAATAACAGTGAAAGAAAATATTTTACTTTGATATGCAGTTTAACATATACACTGCCTTTCAAAAATTGATAAAAAGCTTGAATCTATTTTATAACACAATGATTTACATATATGTGTTAAGTTTCATTAAACTAAAATCTACTTAGATAACAGGACTAAACAAGAGCCAAAATTTGTGACATTAAACTTTTTTATCAAATGCATTAATTCTTTAGTATGTCATATACTTACATCAGACTAAATGATACTAAATGAATTCAGATATACATGCTGCATCACAGTATCATGTAACATACTAAATACATCAACCAGATCTGACAAGTAAAAAGTTTTTGTCACATAGTTTGGCTGTAAATTGCATTTCGATGTCTATCAATCTCTAATTTACACACTTTATTTAAATAAATAAATTCTGTTATCATTATACAATTCACCAGATAATAATTCTTATGCAGGAATTTTACAAGAATCATTGTTCTATACTGCTATAAATTAAGTATCATCATTGTAATGGCAGTCTTATTTAACAAAATATTGTTTAAAATCACTCATAAAATGTTATTCAATATCTAAAGATTTTGGACTAATGTTAAACTTCTGAATTTCTCTTAATCCAACTGGATTTGATATTTTCATTTTACAATGATTTAGCTAATGCGTTGTTGAATAGAATGGTGCATCTTATGATATAATTTCATATTTATTAATTTGTACATAGCTCCTTCAACTCCACTTTACTATACAAATGAACTATTTACAACAATTCTACATAAAAAGAAAACTCTCTTCTGTTCATTTCATACTCTTGAAAAATGAGAATTATTACATAATAATTTTCAAAATATAAGAATACTTTTCTCACTTGGAGAATGGGAAAAAAATAAAAAACAAAACAGTTTGCAAATTATTCTTTGTTTTCATGCAATTTTCTTTATAATATAGAAAACTGCAAATGTATTTCATTGATAATTCAGAGTGCAACATTGCTTATTTTATTGGTTCAATCATCAAAATCATTCATTAAAAAATGATAAATAAATGTTGCTTTTTTCCTTTCAACCAGCTGATGACTTATTTTTTTATAAACAGATTGATTATTCGGTACTTCTCCAGGAGGCTGCTTCAACAAAACACCACTGAATATAGTAGCTGGAATAAATAATAATTTTCAGTATTAAGTCATTAAAATTATAAGTGATCACCAAATTATCAAAATTTTTAAATCTTACAATCAGAAACATTGAAAATATTTTAAATGTTTAGATTTCTTGAACTTATGATAAGCTAAAACTTAACTATAATTATTGAATCTTTTTTTTAAATTTGAAAAAAATTATTTTACAAATTCTTAAGTCTCAAAAAAGGTTTGTTCTGATGATATACAGGATATTACAATTTATTGACTGAATTAAAATTCTTAATAAAAATTAACCAAAACAGTTCAGTTTTTGCATTGAATAAACATCTTTCAATACTCTATCAAATTAAGGATTATACATGTGCAAATTCTTAAACAAGTTACCCAGTCAATAGATAGGCTACAATGGACTTACTCCATAAATTCCTTGCTCCCCACATCTAATGCCTATGGATATTTTTGGGGGGGAAATATTTAAAGGACAGAGTATATGCAAAGAAAGTTAATGACATTGAATAGTTAAAAACCACTGCCTTGATGTTTCATCTCCAGTGATGTCATACGAAGCATGTGACAAGAGAAATTACAGACTAGGCATTGTTCATGCTATTAAAGGTATGTACTGTACAATGAATATTTTGAAATTTACTAAATTTCTTAAATGCTTGCAGCTTTGAGAAAACTTTCAATTACTATATAGGAAAAGTTTTTTGAAGTACAGTAGAGTGTCGATTATCTGAATCAATTGAGGACTGGGGTTGTTCGAAATATCGATGTTTCGAATAACCGATTATGTATGAAAAAATACATTATTAATATAGTATATTAGTATAACCCATGTTTAAATTTTTCTCCATTGCATGTTGCTTTACGTTGAATTTTCATCAATGTTAAGCCTAACAAAAATTTTTATAATAATAATCGTGCCTATTGTATCGTTAAAATTTATTTCTTTATTTTGTACAAACATAAATATAGTGAAAAATATGAAAACAAAAAAAAAAATTATACTTTAGAAGTTAATCTAGTAAACATTCGATTCAGCACGTTCAATTTGGTCCAATTGGACTAAAAATTGGCATGCACAGTCCAATTAGACTAAAAACGTTCGATTCAGCACGACACAGTCCAATTAGAATGCTTTCGGTTAATCGATGTTTTGGGTGATTGGCATTCAGATAATCGATGCTCTACTGTAAATATTTTATGGTTTATATATTTTATTAAATGTTAATATAATCAATAAATTGCAGAAATCTTGTACATGTTGTATTATCAAATAAACAAATTACATTTTTTTAAATGATAATGTTACAAACTGATATGATACAAATTACAAATTTTATGAATCTGGAAGATCTAACTGAAGAAATATTTACTTGCAATATAATATGAACAGCTATGTGATTTATTAGATAGAACAACTGTACTTTTTTCCCATTATAATGTTGTAAATATTGAATATTGAGTAAATTAAAATTAATTCAATATACATAATTTATACAATCTTAATTTAAACTTAATAATAAGGCAATATGTAATGAGTATGAAAAGAGAAAAATGTCTTCAATTAGCTTAAGCTAAGTAAAATAAAGTATTAATAATTAATACTTTGTGAATGCAAACATTTTAGTTGTTTAAAATTGTTGTGAAAACCATGCAAAAAATTCAGTTGCCACCATCAGTAAATGAACAAACTACATGCAACCTATTGTTTAGTTTTGTCACAAAGACTCTTTCAGTGTGCACATACAATTTAGCTTTTTGAGGTTTCTTAAAAAAATAATTCTCTGAACATTAGTTCTTTTTAAATTGACAGCTTCAAACAGTCTTGTTTAATCAATGCTTCTCATACAATTATTAAATCAGAGTAAAAACTGGATATTTTAAAACATCTTATGTACTTTAAAACAAGCATATAGATGTTGCAATAATTGATAATCAATTATTTACGTAAAATTTGCAACAACTGTAATAACACCATGAATATGTTTTGCGTGTTTTATATAAATATTACAAAAAATGATTTCAATACTTTTTACATAATCATATAATCATTGCAAAAATATATCATGGAATTATATAGTATATAATATAAATTTTAAAATACATACTATCAATAAACAATTTTTAAATATATTTAATACTTATTATTATTATACATCATATATCATATTATATATAATAATAATAATAATAATAATAATAATAATAGTCTATAAATATTTACATAGTTACAATTCAAACAGGCCAAATTCACAGAACACACATAAATGAAACAGAATAATAAAGGAATACTACACAACAGCAGAATAAACTCAATAGTAACATAGCTGAATATAAACATACATTAACTCAGTACATTTGAAACTAGAACAACTCTAAAGGAAAATATGAACAACATTAACAAAACAAACTGATTCTCAGTCAGTCTGTAGAAATGTCAACTCTTCCTCAAAGAGGTAGGAAGAGACTTCGGATATCCTAAAGTTTGTATTTGTTATATTATATTTGTTATATATGTAAATATTTGTTTGTTCTACAAACAAATACAGACACTGAGTTTTTCTATAGAAAACAAGAAACATCGCAATTATACAAAGCTGTAACTCTGGCAGACAAAAACAGTACACCATTAAACTCAAACAACTTTAACCTGGATCTAACACAGTGTACAAAATGCATCAGACAGTCTTGGGCTTGAAAGGAGCTCTAAGGAAAATACCTAATTATCTCAGCCAGAACCACATTGACAAAATTAGGGGATCGTGAAAAATATTTTGGGGGTTGCAGAAAAATTAATGACAGATCAATTTTTTTTCAAATATTTTATAAATTTACTATGGATTCTTGTTTAGAAATAGTAGATTCTTTTTGGCTTAGTTTGAAAGCAGAGTATCCACTACTCTCTGAATTAGCAATGACAATTCTCTTACTGTAAGGAACCAAGTCTGAGCGTTATTTTTTAGTTATTTTTATTTTTGCTTTTATTCTATTTTTGTTTGGGGCTTATGTTTTGTTAGGACAAAGGTTTCCTCACCACTCACCTTAGAAACTTAAAAATAGAAGAGAAACCAACTCACCGACAAGAGAAAAGCGCCGTAGATAAAACTCGTGCACACTTGCACTCTCGAGCAGAAAAAAGTAAGTCTGCACTGAGAAAAGGGGGTGAGACCCTACAAGCACAACTTAGGAACTTGCTAAACCTTAAAGAATAAAACATCCCAAAAATTGTCAAAAAGAATAATGTAAAAGGTTAGAGAGTATTGTTGGAAAATAGACTGCAGGCAAACAAGAAAGGTATTGTTAGCATTAAGTATGTAAATAAGGGAAGTGATCTCACTCAGAATTGTGATGTCACCTCACAGTATAAAGACCAAACCACAAGTGAAGATGACCGAGGTGAGCTTCTGTTAGCAACGAGCATGGTGAGCTTCGTAGCAGCAAACAAGAGAGAGGTGTCCGATAGGATAAAGAGGTTCCAAGGTGATTTTGAAGTTATTCGATTTGTGGATCGAAGATTAGAGGAAATCTTGAGAATTGAGGAAAAAGGTTCCTAGTATACTGTGATGGCGATTAGGACCTTTAATTCATAAGAATTATTATACATAAGTTAAGTCTTTGAATTTTTGTTGAATTCCAAAGGGAAATAGTTAAGTTAGAAAATAGATTGATTTGAGTTTTGTCAGGTTGATTCTTATTGATTTACATTGAATAAATTGTTATTTGATTTTTACTAAATTTTGTATATAGTTATTACTAGAATTTTTATTAAATATTGGATTGTTTTTGAATAACTTTGTCATTATTTAATTCGGTGCACACTTAAAGTCCAGACCTGGCACATTAATGCGAATCCACGTAAAGTACCCGTTAGGTAACGGCTATNATAAAAAAAGTATATACTTTTTTACTACGTTTATTCATATGTAATAATAAAAATACATATATACACGGTCTTGCATTTTTATTAGTCATGTTTTTTCTGTTTGTGGGGGTTAAAGAATCTATCCAATGTCGATTGCTTTTCTGTCTTATTCATGATTTTTCAGAAGTAACTAATAGCATTGTAATTGTAGAGATCCCTAGATTAACCTCAACTTGGTTTGGATGCCATTTTAAGACCGTTGTTCTGACATCCTCCTACTTCTTCAAAAGATCTTTAATAGCAGGTATCGGCATAAATCCGCATTTTCAGAAGAAAACGTAAAAGAATTGTTTCTGTCAGAAATACAAAAGGCTGGAATTACAAGGGAGAGTTTCAAAGTTCAGGGGAATACTATCCGATCAGTATATACTGGGTAGAACATCGATGTCAACGTCTCCCGCGCTCCGAAAAGTTTTGAATTGTTGCCTGAAGACAAAGGAAGATCAATCGGTATTCGTTATTTTACATCGCTTCTTGTGTTTGTTCAGTGAAGTGTTCGTTATCCAAACATATGTTCGTTGTCCGATCATAAAAATCTTTCGCAAAAGTGTTCGTTATCCGATTCGTTCGTTAACCGATCACCTGGGTGTAGTTGATTTTGTTATTGACAAACTTGGTCATTATTTAATTCGGTGCATGCTAAAAGTCCAGGCCTGGCACGTTAACGTGAATCCGCGTAAAGTACCCATTAGGGAACAGCTATTTCCGGCACACAGTCGTGTCGTTAATCGTTGGAAAAGTCGGAAAAATAATATAGTACTTTACAGCACATACATCACACTACAGAAGGCTGCCATACTAAACATATAATACTCAGGAAATACTTAAACACAGATACATACATGGTACAGTATGTAAACAAAACATTTGTTTTCTATAGTTACACCTTGACTCTAATCCAGCATAGCACTAGGCATTGGTATATGCACTCTGTATGATACATTCTATCAACATCATATATTATTATTTTTAATTTGGAAAAGAACCTNTTGTTCAAAGATGAATATGAATATTTTGTTCATATATATAGAACATATATATATTTTGTTCAAAGATGTACCAAAGATAAGTTATTAATTTTTAATGATACTAAAAAATAAACCTGCTATTAAAATTATGAGTGTTTCAATGAAATTAAACAAAAGAAATTAACTCCTCCTGAATTTAAATTAATCCCCCTTCGGGATGTTTTCTACACATACTCATTCTTCAGAGTGTCCTTTGAAATTTTTAAGTGCAAAAGGGGGGCTGCTGATCAAAAACTTTGAGAAACACTGTCTTACACAACCAGATCATAAATACAAGAAACTACAGGAAGCACATCTTAAAAGACAATGTTCACAGATGGCACTTGTAAGAAATACAACATCATGCTTGAGACTATACAACATATCACATCAAGTTGCAAGCTTTTAACACAAATTGACATCAACATAACCAAACAGCAAATATAATATATCAAAAGCTTGTGCACAAATTCAAGCAACTACACACCCAGAAACCATACTAAAAATACATTCTTCATATTCTTCAGATAGTCTTAGAAAACAAACAAAATACAGTGGAACCTCAGTATACAACCTTAATCCATTCCTGATGTTTGAACTTATACTGAATAGGACGTATACCAAACCAAATCAACCTTTCCCATAAGAAGTAATGTAAAAATAATTAATCTGTTCTCATGTAAAAAAAATGGCTGGCTTTAAACACCTCTCTTTCCTGGCTAGTTCCTGCTTGATTTTTCATGAGATCAGCATGTATCTTTTTAGCTTTCGCGCAAATAATTGCTTCTGATATGATGTCGCCGCACTCTGTTTTTCAGTTATCCAAAGCAAAAGATCTAATGTCTTCAATCTCTGTTTAGAAATTGATTTAACTCCTTTCACAACGTTAGCAGATTTAATAATGTCTTTATTTTTCACGATTGTCGATATCGTTGTTCTTGGAACATGGTATGCAACAGTTAAAATCTCAAACATGCGTGCCACCTTCATATTTCTCAACAATCTCTTTTTCCAGTTCCATTATGATTCTAGTCATTTTTTTAGTTTTCTGTTGCTTTTCATTTGCATTTTTGCAATTCATGATTAATAAAAATAATAAAATTTTACTTACAAATTAAAATCAGAAGAAATTTAACAAAGTTATAAACCATGGCACCGCGAACGTCTAATCTGGTCTAGTACACTGATAGTGCTACTTGTTCATAGATGGCGCGTATAATTGAATTAAGTTGTATACCGAACAAAAGTTATATACCGAGCAAAATTTGTTTCATCCAAATAGGACATATTCCGGATTGGACGTATACCAAGGTACCACTGTAGTTAGTNTTTGATTTAATTTATCATTTCCATTATTAATTTTGATATAATCTTTGACTCTCGTACATTTAATTGATTAAACAAAAAATAGTGAATTATAATATAAATTGTAAATTTTTCCATATTTATTATAAAATTCTGCTGTAACTTATTCAAACTGAATAAGTTTTAACAAAGAATTATACAAATATGAATGTTATACTGAAAATTTTATACTCAAAACTTATCCTAATCTAACTTATCCTAATTAAAGTTATTTTAATCACTTTGAGATTTGACTAAGTAAGTAAAATAAGTTAATATAAAATTTATACAGTAGAATTACTGTATATAAAATATGCAATAAATTTTTCATTTATTGCATATTTTATGCATACATGCATATATTATGACATATATTCACTGTAAAATATGGCATAAATAAACAAAGACTATACACATATAAAAACTGAAAATTGAATTCTTTGTATGTATATAAAATTTCAATTCCTTCTGCATATTTATTTTTATTACTCAAATGGCTAATTTTATAAAATCGAATTGTTTATATTTTTAAAATTCAATTTATTTCACAATAAAAATTTAATATTTTCTAAAAAATTTACCTGTTTACATTGAGCAAAGTTATTTGAACATTCTAAACATGCTTGATAAGAACTATATGGAATCACTGGTTCTGCAAGAGCTTCAAGAAACAGTAATAATGCTTCTGCCACAGAATGAACACTTACTGAAATTTAGTTAAGAAATTTCATTTTATTTAATAAATTTTCTCTATTACTTAAAATTTTCATTTTTAACTAATATGTTATCTTTTCCAAAAAATTTAATGTATGTTAAAAATAAAACTTTTAAAGCAAAACCTTAATCAATTTTTGGAAAATTGCTAAAAATATCAAATATTTATTATATAAATTTTAAATACTGTAGATTTTATTTAACAATTATACTATTAAACATAAAAAAAATGAAAGTTATTCCAATATACATCTCATATAAGTTGATATGCAACTTATGTAGCTGTATTTACATAACTTTTATGATCAGTGCACATATATAGTGGAAACCCACTTAACGAGCAAAACAAATTGTAAAAAAAAAATGACTTGCTTAACAAGTGACATAATGAGTGATGAGGAGAGGGGAAGTCCCAGATTGTGTGCATGCTACAACACTCGCAGATTGAACCAACCTGGAAGGCGAATTTGATTTGCAGAAAACAAAAAAATATCAAAAAAATATGAAACATTTTTTTGATATTTTTTTCAGCACTCGTTCTGCTAGCATCTTAGCATTGCTTGTGATCAAACATTTTTCCAAACTTGTGTTCAGACATATTACATATAAACATCAACAACCATAGTCCGTTATATAATAAACACGCCAAACAATATGCCAAATTCTTGGGCTATGTAAAGGCTATAATTAAATATTAGAAATTGATTAATTTGACTAGAGGCAGTTATGCTGCCATCTTGTATTAAATTTAATGACCAATTCCAAATTAAATTTTAGAAAATGTCTAAATTAAAAATTACTTATAATTATTAAATTCACCACTTGAGCACT
>NW_019385305.1:520686-612683 GCF_000671375.1 Centruroides sculpturatus | reverse complement strand
GTAATAAAAGAGCAAAATATGCTGAAAATGCTGCTTTTGATCTTCCATATTTGATGGGACACAAAAAATAAACAATTGCACAAAATCAAACAAAATTTTTTACAAATAAGCTTTAAAATGCTAGCTGTCAAAATATATAATAATAATATGGTTAAGAATGAAAATGGCGGGAAAAATATGACTAATTCGTCTAGTGGTAAAAAAAACAACTTACTTTCCAAACAACCCAATAGAACAATTTCAATAACATTTATTTTAATTATATATTTGCAATTTATAAATAAAATATTAAATGAAATTATTAAATGGAAAATCTTTTATAATGATTTATAATAATTTAATTATTTTTAAAGTAAATAAAAAACAAATCTTAAAATGCCATATTTCTAATAACTGAAAAAAATTTATAGCAACATTTGAAAAGTTAATCAATTCAGCTATATAAATGCAAATTATTATTATATATTGAACTGTTTAATAATAAAGATACTAAAAATATTTGATACTCCTGTCTTTTTTCACTGAACATGACCAATCCTAGAAAGCTGTGTTTGTTCATAAAAAAAAAAAAATGAGCAAAAATCTCAAACACAATGAAATTGGTGGTAAAAGGAGGTGCCATTGTAAAATAATACTAAATACCACACTTGCAATATTTATTTCCTTTGATTAGCTAATTTATTTTAGCATTTCTTAGTTGAAGTGATTGTTTCAAAATTACTAATATAAAAAACCATACAAAAGTCCAGCAAAATTCTTTAATAACATAAGAACGTTTTCAAACGCATTAATGTATTTGAAAACATTCTTATGTTATTAAAGAATTTTGCTGGACTTTTGAATGGTTTTTTTATATTATTAATTTTTAGTCTCCAGTAAGCAAGTATATATTTATTGTTTCAAAAAGCTAAGCTTCATGGAAAAACTAATATCTTTATTAAAATCTTTGTTTTTATGAAATGAAGTTATTATTTACAATACTAATATTACACTTTGACTGGATTATTTATTTTTACTTTTAACAATATTTAGAAGTGGAAATTTTTCATTCTCACTATGTTGAGAATTTTGATGAGAAAGTCTGAAATTCCAATAATTCAGGAATACAACCTGAACAAGTTAAACAACAATTTTTTAAAAATCTCTTCACTGTTCCTTTTGTCTCAAGTATAATATTCTGAAAAAATATGTTTTTTCCATTACATATTATATGATTTGGAAAAAGATTTTCCAAATTGTGGTTCAACATAAATTGTAGTTCAAGAAATGTTTATTCTAAAACTTCAATGTTTATTACTTTTAATATAAGACTTCAAATAACTCAGTTTAACTCAGTTGATCAACATATATTATACTATTTTTATTATCATCAATGTGGTGGAGTCAGTAAATGAAAATTCCAACAAATTTGCAATGTGCAACTCCAACTTTGACTTTACCCTTTTCTAAATGTCACACTATGATTCCTTTTATGAGAAAGATAACACTGAGTATCCAAATATTTTTATATAAAATTTTTGTATAAAAAGTCGTACTAAAATTGATGGTGAGAATCAAAAAATGGAATTTACCTTGGAAAAACTTTTGAGTACATAAAGAAACAACTACATCTTAATAGCCAAAATATTCCACTTTTAGTTAGCTGATTATGAAAAATTGATTTAAACTTAATTATTTAAAAAGAAAAATACAATAAGACCAAAAATAGCAATTTGATGAATGATATAATAAATTGGTCTGTAAAATAGTTTCATCCGCTCAGACTACTATGAGAATAGTTAATTTCCTATTGATGGTTGACCAAACTGAAGTATAGAATAAAATTTTAAAATATGAAATTTGAAAAATAATCAATCATCTTGAACCAATGGGTGAAATCATGCTCTGAGAGCTTAAACCGGTGAAAAATAAGCTGAAACAATCCTATTACCATATATCTGCACAGATAATACAATAGTTGAACCTCCAAAAAAAGACCTCCATAAAAGAACTCTAAAAACTGGGGTCATCTTATAGGACAGATACAAAAAAATTACATTGAAATTTATATAAATTAAAATTATTATAAAAAAACGGAAAAACTGTAATTATTTACTAGTAGAGTGTAGGGTATATCCACAAAATAGAATAGCCCATATGACATTTATGTGAATAGTCAAGCTCGAATGCCCAAATCAGTGTGAATGTTTGCAACAATCGCAAGGCAGTGATACCAGATGCAAGAAAGTAAAATTTGAAATTCTTTCAAAAAATTACAAATAGAACATAATTCCATATATGCTATACAGTGTTATTATCCAGATGATGATCGCTGATCTATTTCAAATTGTGAAGATCATTTCCCCCTTCAAAAAATATCTCTATATATGCATTTGTGAACTGTTATTTACGATATTTGTAATAATTTTTGTTTAATCACTTTATTTCAACTTTCTTTTTTGCTAATTATGTATTCGCTCAAACTTCGTTAAAACCTCAACTGTACCCCGAACAACAACCAAAGTTGTAAGAGGAAATTCGCATATTTTACCAATCTAGGTATCCCCCATTTTCCAAATTTTAATATCGACTCAAAATAATAATGTAATAATAATAAGTTTTAATAAAAATTATAAAATTTAAATTGAATTTTGTCGTAACGAGTTTGCTTAAATTTCCTTTCTTCTGAGACCGCAGCAATGCGCGATGGGTAAGCTAGTTATGTTATAAAAACATATAAATAGTCATAAATAACTCAAAATAGAAGAGTAGTGAAAAAATTAGTCAACTTAGTCAAGAAACAAATTGATATCCAAGTAAAACATCCAAGATATAAAAAATTTTGCACCCAAAATGAAAGTCAAATTTTTTCTTGGGATTTTCTCTTTGGTAAAGATAAGCTTGATGAATTTGAAGTGATGACATAAGCCTTTACTTTCCTGGCTGTTATGTATACATAACAAGGAAATATATTGGAATAGTGTCAAATTTGTCCATCCAAGTTTTTTGCAAATCTCCATGTTTTGAGTTCTAAATCAAAAAAGTCAAAAAAAGAAAAAATCCATGGATATGTATGTATGCATGCATGCATGCACATACATGTGTTGTGTGTTTGTGTGTGAGCATGCATTTCCTTTAATATCTTGAGATGAGGTAATGATTAAGAAACAGTTTGGCATGGTAGCTTTATATAAGGGACATTGATGCTATTAAATTATGATGGTTAAAGGTCAAGAGGGTAGTGAGATAGAGAGTAATGTCTTAACTCAAGAGGGATCAGACTTAAGACTTTACTCATTATTAGCATTTACAACTTTTTTATAAAATCCTTCTGTACCCTCAAAATTAAGCTTTTTTCCATTTTATAATAATTAATTATATTAAAAAAATTTTAAATAAAATATCATAACTGGTGATGCCAAATGCAATTTTAAATTGTTTTGCTGAGAAAGTTACATAACTCATTGGTGGCTTAAAAGCCACCGATGAGTTATGTAACTTTCTCAAGTGAACAAGAAGTCTTTGCACTTCTTGTTCTTGCTTTAGTAACATGAAGCTTTTGAGAATAAATTTCATTAATATTCTTTGTTTTCCTCATGCATTTCTCATGACTAGGCAACTGAGCAATAGCATTCCATAAAGGATCTGGAATTGAATTCCAGTCAAAGCTGCTGTAAAAAATTTTACTCTGCATGTAAAATTTTTCAGCATGGAATGTAACAATGTAAAATCCAGCAGTGCATCATTTTTCATCCTAAAGTTATGCTGCAGATTTGATCCCTAAACACTGGCAGTCAGCTTGGGTTTGTGCTTGGGTTGACAGACTGGCTAGTAGTTTTCCAGATTTTCTTTGTGTTGATAGGGCCTGAATAGGGGCCCTTAAAAGAAAAGCACATTCCCCAATTGGCAGATTGCCCTCATCTTGCATAGCCAGTATCTAACACTAATCAATGAATGCATTCAGGCATTGAAAAAAATCATTTGCTTTTTTGAGTGAATCATATACTACTTAGTTTCAATTTTTTTTGCATAGCATATGAGATACTCAAAAAGTAATAATAAAGTCAGTCAAGTATTGCACAATGTTTGGTAATTCTTTGTTGGGTAATAACAAAAACATAATGAGCACAGCATATATTATATACAGGGTAGAGATCTCTAGACAATGTGAATATATTCATTTAAAGTAATAAGTTTGATTTTTTTGGTTACTAGCAATGCATCACATGAGTAATCTTTCTAGCAGGGATGCCTCCCAGGGAAACTTTTATGGAAAACTGGCTCCTTAGATATTACTAACCTAAAGAAAACTCCACATGGCCAGCCTGAAGGCAGGCACAATCCCACAACTAACTACCAGTGTTCAGTGGTTTCATCCACTCAGCCACTGGTAAACCTTAAATTAATAAAAGTTATTTTCTGAAAGTATAAAGCATGTTGCATGAGATTCACATAACATTTTGCTATGAAATGGCCTTTATGGGTTAATATCATTTTGATATCTAAATTTATTGAAGTGTCTGTTTTCTAAGAAATTTCTTTAAATACTAATTAATTAAAAAGTATTTTTCTTACTTCACATTTTACCAATAGTAAACTTTGAAGTTGGAGTTGCAGGAGTCAAAAAAATTTTGCCAACTCAAAAACATCCAACTCCACAACACTGGTTGTTATTCTAAAAATATCTAATTCTTCAATTTTAAATTCATTCTGAAATTTTATTTGTGATTATGTATGTTAATTTTAAACTTAAACAAAAAAGGATACCATTTAACTCCCAATTTCCTGTATCAAGATTTTCTCTGATTTGCTGTATTTCATTATGCAAACCCGGTTGTTGAAATAAATCTTCCTATTAAAAATATATGATCAATACGCATAAATGTTTTAATAAACATATTTTTCAAAAAGTTTACCTGATTCATGCCTTTTGAATATAAATGATCAACTAATAGCCATATTTCCTTTGGAATTTCAAATGGTATGTCCATACAACTATTAGTTGGTGTAGTAGATGTTTCCTAATATAAAACAAACAAAAAAATGAAAATTTAATCATTAAATTTATGTTAGTAAAATATTATTTAAATATTTATATATCTTGTAAATTCCAAACTATATTCTCAAACAATTATATGAACAGAACTTTTGGGAATTTTCAATTAAATTTTTTTTAATTTAAAAATTTTATTCATATTTTGCAATTTTTTTTAATGTTAAAAATGGTTTCCTTTTGTAAGGATAGTTGTTTAATGTCCCTTGTAATTTCTTTTATTTTAACTTATTTTTTACTTAAGATGTGAGGTGTACAATGGCACCAAGGGACATCTAGAAAAGGGAAACACTGCTGTGCTCCCAATTCCCTTCCAATATAGATGACTAAAGCATTGGAAAAATCAGGATGATTCAGGAAAGGGGATTTTTAATTTACAATTTTAAGACTAAATTTTATTTACACAAATTAAGAACAGAAAAATGATAAAATTAACATAAAAGTTTTAAAATAACTATGACAAAACTGGAGAAGAAAGCAGACAAAAGCAGCAGCACACATTGCGTAACTCCTGCAAATATTTATTTGACCAAAACATTTTCATACAATTCAAATACAACAGATAATCTGCAGTATTTGAATTGCATAAATGTTCTATTGGTTTAGAACATTCTTCAAATTCACTTAAATTATTTTCCATTGCATTTTAAATGTATTTAGAATGTTCATTTAAGGTTTGGTATTCCAACTAAAGAAGGTGTATAGTAATAGACTGAAAACATTTATGACCAAATAAATACTTTGCTGTATTTATACAAGGTGTGCTGCTTCTTTCATAAAAATAATTTTAAATTCTACAGATGCTATTATGACAAAAAATAAACTCACAATGCATGCAAAAGAAAAGAAACTTCAAAATTGCACTAGTAACCAAAGCCAAATAATCTTGTCTGAGACAAAATACATTTCAGTTACTAGAGAGAGAGAGAGAGAGAGAGAGAGAATGATCTTCACCTTCAGATGTAGATGGCTACGATGGGCAAAAGATGAGTGGGACCAACAAAAAAAAGCTCTGATGTAGTTTTTAAAGAGAGCTAATGACCAATAGAAACTAGGCTGGGGCATCTCAACAAATGGACCTATTTTCAATCCAACTGTTTCTAAAATCCTGAAGTCTTAATCTAGACATTTTCATGTTTTATTGATACTAATCTGAGTAACTGTCAGAAAAATTCCAAGTGGTAGGTAAATTTACCATAGGATGTTTTTGTCATTTTTCATTAAGACAGAGCCATTCAATTGACAAATATGTTGTATTTTCTTTCTCTTTTCCTTATAAAAGTTTATCATCACATGTGCGCATACATCATAAACTGGAGCAGTTTCATTTTCCACATTCTTGAAATAAAATGTAGGCAGTTAACTAAAATTAACAAGATCTAACAAACAACAAATGCTTGAAATTCAATTAAATAAAAAATAAGAATTTCCAGTACTTATACATAATTATTGTAAACAAACTTATACTGCAACATCATATTGCAATGCATGACTATAAAAAAATACCTCTCCTGCAACAACATTTTCTGTTCTCTAAAAGTTCCTTTGTTCTATCTGTATTGTGATACTATTAAACTGATTTTCCATGAAACATTATAAAAAAAGCATTCAGTGATTTGGAAAAATGTAATAACAATACAAGCAAAATTTAACTTATTAAAAATTTATATAAGCAATTAAATTCAAATATTTGTTAATTTTTTAAATTATTTTTCTCATTAAAGAAGAGAAATTTAATTAGGTAATTATATAAGATTAAAAACAATAATGTTTTAATAATTTTATACAAAATTTAAATTTTTATTAAAAAAAATTACATTTGAAAAGTTACCCTCTGAAAACATCTTATATGAAGATATAATTATAATAAATAAATCACAATTACCATAATTTCCTACACATAACCCATGGCAGCATATAATCTAAAGAAATTGCTAGAACAAACATGAAACCTTCACATACTCTCACCTTTGGGGCAACATTGAAAGCAGCAGTTAGAAGGTATCCTACAAGATAATTTACATTCATAAAATGTTTCGTATTTTTTATTTTTTTTTAATTTGTTTTTTTTTTGTAATTTTTATTGCAGTTGTATTTTTATATCTGTTATTCAGGGAGATGAAATCCTATGAATTACAACAGTGAATAAATATATGTGTGACTAAAAGTAATGTTGATGACTTTAGATGAAGGAAAAGCTGCTGGATAAGTTCATAATTGCAATTTAAAAGTGGCATATTATCCATATCCATTTAAACAGATATCTTATGGGTTATCTGCACAAAATTATGATACTTAAGTTATTTGAAACATTTGCCAAGAACACTTACCAAATTTATCAAAACATCCATAGATATATCTCTAATTGGTGCATGCATCCGAACAAGTGCTTCAAGAGAAGAACCAAATGAACTTGGAACATAAGAACCAGTCACAGTAATGTAAAAAATAGTTAAGAATTTATAATTAGAAAGATATATATTATTAATATTTGATTTGAATGGAAGATGATGATGATGATGATGATGATAACAACAATAACAATAATAATAATCACACAAACACACATGCTTGCAAACAAATAAAGTATTTTTTTAAATTATATACAGTCAAATCCCTCTATAGCTATATTTAGTGGAACAAGAAGAAACACTATTGTAAATATATTTATTGTTTTAGTGAGAGTTTTTAAAAAATTCTCCCCTCCTCATTTAATACTAAGACTATAAATACAGTTATTTCTACAAAGTTAGACAATATTATAAGAGAAAAACATAGCATTATTAGCTTATTAGTCTTCTCTAGTACAAGATTTAAATCAGGGGTGTCCAACCCGCGGCCCGCGGGCCGCATGCGGCCCAAGGCAAGTTCCAATGCGGCCCAATAAACGTGTAAACAAAACCTACAAATGTTTTAATTTTTTATTATTTATTTATTTCAATAGCATAAACTCAAAAAAAAGTTTCACAAAGCCGTAAACCTTTATTCATATTTTATTTTTGAGTGGAAAGAAAATATTTCAAATACTTGGAGATGTGTGAATGCGGAAGGATTACTAAATAAAGCTGGAGTTGTGTCTCAAAGAATTATATACCCAAATTTGGGAAAAGGAGGGAAAGATGAGAAAGGACAAAAGATGTAGTAGTGAGAAAGGTTAAATAGATCTTCTGTTAAGCAAATATGGACCCATAATTTTTCAACCTTTTTCACTTCTTTATCTTTTGTTTTTTGCCTCTTTTTTCCGCACTTGGGTCTATAATCCTTTGATTCACAGCTCCAGCTTTATTTAGTATTTCTTCCAACGTTGCGAGATTTGGCTACATTGGGCCAAATGTGGCTACTTTTTTTGGTTTGACGTAAAAAATATCATTTGGCGCTTTGGCTACTTTTTCGGTTACATATTATTTATAATTATATAAATTGAATAAAAATGCACTTCAAAATGGTGGTTCGTCGTTTTTATTAATTAGAGACACAAATAAAACAAATATTTGTGTTTTTCAAATAAATTTTCGTTTGTTTCTTTTACAATAAATGAATTTATCTATTTCTAAGTAAAAATTGAAAGTGTCTGTAGAAGTAATTTTTTAACATATTTTTTTTCTTGATAAAGTTATAATATTTATTATTATTATCTACACATGTTAGTCCTTAAATATACTTGTATATTCGGCCACAAGTATATATTATATATACTTGTGGCCGAATATTTAAGGAAATTACAAGTATATATTATATATACTTGTGGCCCAAAACTCCTTGACTTCTGCCAATGCGGCCCAGAGAAACAAAAAGGTTGGACACCCCTGATTTAAATGGTTTTATTGCATATAACTTATACAGTAATTATTTCTATATTATTATTATTTCATATGTTAAAAATCAAAATCTAAAATCAGCCAAAACCTGAATCTTCCTAGACAAAAATGAACTAAGTACTGTAAAACAAACTAAAAAAGTAAAACTGAACTAATTCTAAATTCAAAAGTAAAACTAATTCTAAAATATAATTTCTTAAAATAGTTACAAAAAGAAATTTGCAACAATAAGACATTCCTTTGCACTTTCTAAGAGAACATTATTATGTTAAATGAGTTTAATGTCAAAGTTCCTACAGGGATGTCTTAGTATTGCAAATTACTCTAACTTTAAAAGAAAAAGCAGCTTTCTTACAATTACCTAGGAAGACTGTATTGTAACATAGAACTAATGTAAGATTTACAATTTTCAATTACAAATTACAATTAAATTCAAAATTTCTTGAAAAAACTGGAAATGATAAATTCAAGCAAGAAAAGAAACAATACTAAACTGCTTTGAAAAGTTAAAACTGGTTTCCTTGTCATTTAGTATTAAATGTTATCAAAAAATTTTGCTCAAAAGCTAACATTTCTGCTAAACAAAACAAAACACAATGATATATTTTAAGTGCTAAACTAAAGATTTAGACACTAAATATGGCAACTCTGTTCTCATCTGTGTTGATGCCTATTGCCTGCATATAATGATCATGGCAGAATTGATGTATTAAGCAAGTACCACATTTTGATTCCAATAAATGATAAATTAAAATTTAATTTATTGCATTGTCATCATTGAAGAGAAAGAAAAATACTGTATATTTTACACACACAGTAAAAAAAAAACCATTGTTAAAGAGAGATTTGTTGCAATGGAGGATATCATTCAATGAAGAGGGTTTTACATAAAACTAATACTAATTGCATAGGGACTAGTGTTGCAACGAATAGTATATTCGGCCTGAGGCCGAATACCGAATAGCCAAATACTCGGCCAAATTATTCAGCTTGATTAACACATGTATGAAAATTGGCTCGCAAACCACATTATGGCAAGGACCCTGCTATCTATTGGCCTGCTGTCACTACACTTTGCCAATTGCATTAATTCTTGACAGTTGTAGTGGACAGACAAGAGCGTCATGGCAGTGATAATTGAGATACCAAATGTGGATAACAACGAAATGACCTACACATGTAAATAACAGAAAAAGAACAGAGAAGGACCACCAAGTGAAAATGTGAAAATAAATATGAAATTGAGTTGATAACATAATCAAACAAGTCAAGGCAGCTTATTGGCTCAAAATTCACGGCCGTCAGTGCCAAGCAATTGTTGTCATAGACTTCGGAAAGCTAAATGCTTGTAATGAAAGTCACTTAGCATGCACGGGTGAAAGCCTGGGGCTGTTCGGGCTACCAAGCTGTCTCAAATTTGTGAAATCATAACTGTGACTTATATCTGTCTCTTTTCTCCATTATCACCAGGCTATGAGTCAAGTAATTGTAAAATAGGAAATCTATGACGGAAAAGTGACGAATCGAAAGTATCATAAGCGCGTATTATCATGTATGCATAGACATAAGTGGACTAGAGCAATAGAGGAAAGAGAAAGGGAAGATCAAAGACGAGCACTTAAAAAGAAGGATAGACAGGGTCAGACCCTCAGATGTGCGACGATTCTCGAACAAATAGGTGTGTATGTGTGCTGATCTTCATAATTATAAATTGTGAATATATGTGACTAATATTATTTTATTTCTTATTTTGCATGTTATACGTTATAAATAAATATAAACAAACAACACTAACCTGATAACATTAAATCTAAATACCAAAATGATTAATTTACTGTGCTTTTGTTATTTCTTACTTCTGTTTTTAGGTATTCGGTATTCAGCTGAATAGTGATTAAATATTCGGTATTTGGCTGAATAGCGAAAAATAGGCCAAATACCGAATAGTAACCAAATATTCGTTACATCACTAATAGGGACCTATATTTCTTATTGTTTCAGAAAGATTTTCATTATATTAATAATTGCTGTACTGAGATACAAGATGATAATAAATTTCCCAAGAAATATCAGTTATATTTTTGACATATTGATCTTTGAAAATTATATTTTTATTCAATACCCTATTTCTAAGTTTGCAAACTATATTAAATTTTAACAAGTAATTTCAATCCAATAGTAAAAATAAAATACAAATAATGTGTAAATTCTGAGCTTGGAAAATATTAATCAAAGTTTACTGTGATAAAAATATTTCTATGCAAAATATATCAACAAAAATAATCTAATGCATGTATAAAACTTAAATCATCAATCCACATATATAAATATAAACATTCTACTTTTAATATGTTTAGAATACATTTTTAATAAATATTTGAAGTACTTTTAGTAATTATTTAAATCATATTTTTAATTTACTCAAATTCTAGAACTTTCTCTTCTTCTAAGGCTATACAAATATTTTCTAGGAAACAGTAGACTTTGCAGTAAACCAGTGGTGCACAAACTATTTTCATTTCCGACCCCCCCATTTTGTGTAAAATTTTGTTGCAACCCCTGGGGACCTATTCTGAGTTGTGGTGATATCAGACCCTCTCACCCTCCCTCTCTGGCGGTCTTGTCAGAGCATGTAGTGATATTGGACCTTCTCGTCCTCCCTCTCTGGGGGTTTCATCGGGGCAGATGCAATCCATCCATTAACACATGCTAATGAGGGCCCGTTAAGACCGGGGAAGAAAATGTGGGAAGAAGAAATTTTTGAGAGAGGAATTCGGGACACAAGAGGGAGAGGGAGTGTGAAGTAGCGGTCCCTGAGAGTGAAATAAAGTTTTTTTTGTGGAAATATTGGACTAATTAATTGGTGAGATGAACCGATGGGACGGAATCCGCTGATTAAGAACAGGTTCCCTATATGAGTTGTATCATTAGCTAACAAATATGATAAAAACCAGTTTCTATTGGAACCATGTGATTAGCGTTTAATCAACTATGAAAATGCTATTTTGAGCCGTATGTTTTGTTTTCGGTTCTGATAGCCACATGCAATAACTAAGCTTTTCTTGTCAATCATTCTCTAGGTATCATTAGGAATGTAATAAAAGTAAAAAGAACATGGCAACTTTAGGTGTAAGGATGATGTTACTTCACCAGCAATTGGAGAGAGAGAAGATTACGGCCTTGAGTTTGAAGGGAGCTCAAAATTTTCTACAAAAAAGAAAATCGAATTTTGATATAATTTTTCTTTTTTTTTACAAATCAACAAACTATACTTTACTTTTTATTTTTTGTAGTATTTAATTACATTAATAACCTATATTGTTCATATTACATTTCTAGTGATTTCTTCTTTTTACTATAAAATTCATTTGATTTTTATAGGTAGCTTTTCTTAGTTTTTAGTAGCTTTCTTTGCCATCAAAAAATGACAAACAAAATTTTTAGTGTTTTCCTCTTTAAATTGTACCTTATTTTATAATATGTTGCAAATACTTTTTAACTACAAAACAATTATTATTAAAATTAATATGTTTATGTTAATTCTCTTTTTTATATGATTGACTTCTAGAATTGTAAAGGGTTGGTAAGGGGCCTCACACAGTTCAGCTTAGGGCCTCAAAATGCCTAAATCCGGAACCTGGCTAGAACCGAAGTGTTTTAACTAATATCCGGAACTGATTAGTTGTAGTTCACTGGCTGCACAGTCCCTTCTTTGATGACATTTTAACACAACTAATTGACTAGCACTGGTACACGACAATACTAAAATCATTTGCTTAGAAAACGGTGGGTTGCAGTCATGTAACAAAAATACAATTTTAACTATACTGTAATTGGTTAAAGCGTAACAGCTATCAATAAAATGGAACCCAGACATATCTCAACCAACTACTAGTAGCAAAACCCACTTAATGTGGAGCACAGAATAGCAATTTGTCTAAGGTTCGTTAATTGCCTTTCGCTAAGGGGACTTATTGAATGTCCCATGTATCACTCTCATTGAGTTATCGGAAGAGCTCAGAATAGATCCCCTAGATAGACAGTAAAGTTTACTGTGCTGTGACTATACTGTTGCACCTCAAGCTAAATATGCATGTGTCAACATTAACATATGTTTCTGTTGCTGCAATGTGATAAGTAACACTATGTCCATTTGCCTGCTGGCTGCCGAAGTATAGGTATTAGGTGCTAATACAGACACTTGTCTTTGTAAAAAATATAGTTCTTATAAATAGTTTCGTACAGTTTTTATAATATAGTATAATTTCATTTCACTATTTTACTGGTATCTGATACTTGTTGAAGAGAAGCCATATATTTTTTATTGTTAAATAAATTTCTTTCAATTTGACGACCCTGAAAAATTTTCTTGTGACTGCCAGACGGGTTGCAACCCACAGGTTGCACACCACTACAGTAAACAATACAGCAGAGCATTGATTATTTGAATCAATTGGAGACTGGGGTTGTTTGGAAAATCGATTTTTCGGATAACTGATTATGTATGAAAAAATACATTATTAATATAGTATACTAGTATATCCCAACAATAGTATATTAATATATTCCACGTTAAAATTTTTCTCCATTGTGTGTCGCTTCGCATTGAATTTTCGTCAATGTTAAACCTAACGTAAACTTTTTAAAATAATAATCGTGGCTATTGTATCGTTAAAAATTATTTCTTTATTTTGTACAAACAAAATAAATATAGTGAAAAATATAAAAACAAAACATTTATACTTTAGAAGTTAATCTAGTATCAAAAATGTTCGATTCAGCATGACACAGTCCAACTGGAACACTTTCAGTTAACTGACATTTCAGTTAATCAGCATTCAGATAATCAACACTCTACTGTAGTACTATTTCTCAATGGGACACCTAGTTTAATTGGTTTTGAACCCATAATGAAAGGAAAATAGAATTTTACATTTATCAATGTAAGAGAAGTGTTGTGGCCAAGTGCATTTTGTTTTGGAAAGTCTTGCAACTTTTTAAAACAAGCAATAGGATTGAATTAAAAAGTTGAGACTTGTTAAATATCATACAGTAACTAAAGACTCAAACTGTGCAGCTACAATATTCAAATCTTGTATGCTTCAAAATTTGAGTGAAGCCATTATTAAAATATATACTTTGCCTACATTTTTTAATTTCACAATTGTATTTAGACTAACTTATTCTGTTGTTGAGCCAAATTTTATTTATCAGAAGACTAATGTTGCAAAGTTATTAAGGAAAGTTATACAGAAAAATGTGTGTCAAAGTGAAGAGTACTGTGGGCTGCAGAACAAAATTTTAATTTAAGTCCAAACAGAAAGATAGTGGAATGAACTTCACTATATATAAAAGTGATAAAGAGAATTATTATATAACATGCAAATATATACAGTAAAACTTTTCTAATTCAAATGTATGTAACTCAAATATTTCTTTAACTCGAAGGAAACAAAGAACTTGCTAGGTATCAATGGAATAGCACAGGGATTTGATATCTCCAACTTAAATTTATTAACTCAAATTTTCTTGAAGTCAAAGTTTTCCATGGTCTCCCAACACTGATTTATGTTATTTTCAACTTCCTAGACTCAAATTTTAATATTTATTATATCCAAAGTGATCCTAATTATCGAATTTCTATAAAATTTCAGACAATTGTATCTAGTCTCGTCTCCAACACAAATTTTCAGACAATGTTCCAGTCCAAAGTAAAAAGTCTTCTCACTTTATCTCAACAAAATGTACCTGCAAAACTGTTCAATTCCATTAGTTACATTGAACAGTTTGGTGAAAGGGATTACAAGTGCTGTTTAAAACAAAAAATTATCAAAAGATTACTCTCTTGCATTATATAAAGAAAGTACAAATCTATTCAGAAATTGGCATATTTTACTCTAACTCAAATCATCTGTAACCCAAAGTTCTTTTCTGCCCCTTGGAGCTTCAAGTTAAGGAGGTTTTATTGTAATTTACTTTTATAATAATATACAAATTATTACATATTGCATTATAAGCAAACAAAGTAAAACAAACTAATACAAGTATATGAAAATAGAAAAATCACAATGCATATAGTTTAATTTTTTAACTAAAGCTCAGCAAATTAATACTTGTATTTATGAAAAGTTAAAAACATTTGTTTCATTTAATTTTAAATCTTTCATAAACATTAAAATTTTTCAGAAATAAAATTATGAAACTATTTTATAACTTCATATATAAATACAGTCAATTCTGCTTAATTGGGAAGCGTTGGGACTAATCCACGTTGGCCCAATTAAGAAGCTGCCCCAATTAAACAAACTAATAATAAATTCTAAAATAAAATATGTAATACGTAGGTAAATAAATAAGTAGGTAAAAAATAATAATTAGGTACCTATTTTAATGCTTTATTAAAATCAAAATACAGAAAATATCTGTACTATAAATTTGCCAGACACACTGATAGATAACTGATTCACATCACACTAGTGTGGCCAAATACAATATTAGTAATGATGTACACAAGGGTTGACTGATTTGTTTCTGATTGAATGATTTTTCCTTTCTCCCTTTTTAGTTAGAACATGTTCTAACTAAAAAGGGAGAAAGGAAAGGGTTCGTTCAAAAGTCACCTTATGGTTTTCCTTTGAGCACAGTTTCCTTTACTTAGAGATGGGCCACTTTGGTGAGAGCGTCCATAGAATCTGCCAGCTCCAGATACTGGTCTGAATGATCAGATGGCTGCTGTTCAAATCTAGACATAAATTATGCACATAATACCTTCCAAGGGAACTCTAGCTGTCTTCCAACTCAGTCGAGAGACCTTGAAAAATTGTCCGGGTTCTTTGTCTCTTCGCTTATAAAGGGATTGTCCAGTCCAATCCAGAGCAAGGTCAGCAGCTCATATTAAGATCTGCCTCAGACAAAATCCCCATGTGATATGTCCCACTATGCTGACCTTCTCTGGAAAAACTGAACTGCCCAAGCGAAAGACAAAATCACTTTGTCTCTGCCAATCGTTAGGCCTACACAACATTAATGTATGTGTGGCCGCCAGCGCCAGAGATCCTGAACACTGTCTGGCAACANGAAATAGCGAATTGCACAGCGGCATTATTGTGAATCGGTGTAAATTGAGCCGGCGTAAACCAAGGGCTACCTGTATTGCACTCACTTTTTACTCACTTTTTCTGTATTTCAACTCACTTTTCTCACTTTTTCAGAGGGGAAATGGCACTCCCAGGCCTGCGCCCGGAATGGCGGAACAGAACAAGTTGGAAATCGGACGTATACAGGCAAAAATGTCTATCTTCACTAAAACCAACATCAAATTATTTTTTGTGCAGCTAGACGCGGCCTTTGCCATTAATCGGATACAAGCGAGAACACTAAGTACAACTATTTAATCAATTCCCTGGACGCGGAGATTCTATCTAATGTTAGTGACTTAGTATTTGACCGTCCAGCCGAGGCTCCGTTTTCTAAACTTAAAGATCGACTCCTCGAAATTTTCCAGAACTCCGCTGCTAAAGAGGCTAAAATTCTGCTTGAAGATCTGGCGTTAGGGGATCAGAAACCCAGCGTTTTACTCCGTAAAATGAGGGAGCTTTCAGCGGGCAAAATTACCGAAGAATTTCTTAGAAACTTGTGGCTCCAACGTCTCCCCAAAAATATTCAGACCGTATTGGCTGTTAGCAGTGATGAACTAGACAAGCTAGCCATCCTTGCTGACAAGGTTGCTGAACTTACAGAACCAACCCAACTGGCCAGCATCAACTTGAAAGACGAAAATCCCGTAATCAAAAACCTTGAACTGCAGATTTTAGAACTCACAAAGAAGGTTGCAGAACTTAATGTATCGCGTACTGCTCGTCCCCGTTATCGTAGTAGAGAGAGAAACCGACATAACCCGAATTCGAGGCACCGCGTTAGTTCACGCTCTCGGGGAAGAAGCCTCAGTCGTCAGGGATATTGTTACTACCACAGTAAGTTTGGATCAGCTGCTTGGAAATGTCGTTCGCCGTGTTCCTTTAATCGAACTGCTGATCAGGGAAACGAGAGCAGCCAGCCGCAGTAACGGCCTGTGGGTCCAGTCTGGCTCCTAAATATAGCCGTTTGTTTGTGTATGACAACAAAACTGGCCTAAATTTCTTAATTGATTCTGGAGCAGATTTATCGATCATTCCCAACCGCACTAAGAATCAGCCTACAAAGGTTGAATTGTATGCTGCCAACGACTCTAAAATCTCGACGTATGGAACAAAAGTGCTAGAACTTGACCTCAACTTAAGACGTTCTTTCAGATGGGAATTCACCATAGCTGATGTGCAGAAGCCTATAATCGGTGCAGACTTTTTGGCCAACTTTGGACTCATTCTCGACATCAGAAACAGATTACTGGTTGACCCCCTGACTTCCCTTACTACACGAGGAAGATATTATACAGGACCACCTACTTCAGTCAAAACTATAATCAGCAATTCCCCAATGCAGGATATCCTCAAGGACTTTCCACATCTCACTCGTCCTCGACCGTTTTCAGATAAGGTCAGGCACAACACAGTGCATTATATCGAGACACACGGTCCACCCGTATTTGCTAAACCTCGTAGATTGCACCCGGCTCAACTGCAAGTAGCAAAGCAAGAATTCCAGCACATGATGGAGCTAGGTATATGCAGACCATCAAAGTCCAACTGGGCTTCTCCCCTCCATATGGTGCCGAAGGGCCGTAACGATTGGAGACCTACGGGAGACTACCGTGCCCTGAATAGGATAACTGTTCCCGATCACTATCCAGTGCCACACATCCACGATTTTGGTCAAAATCTACACGGAGCTCGAATATTTTCCAAGATCGATTTGGTTAGAGCCTTCCACCATATACCAGTTAACCCAGATGATGTGCCAAAGACAGCCATTACGACGCCATTTGGGCTATTTGAATTCATTTTCCTCCCTTTTGGTCTCTGCAATGCAGCCCAATCATTTCAATGATTCATGCATGAAGTTCTACAAGGCCTAAACTTCTGCTTTTCATACCTAGATGACATTCTCATCGCTAGCACTTCGTGGGAGGAACATAAGATGCACATGCGGCAAGTGTTTCAACGCCTAGACAAGTACAGTCTGCAAATCAATGCATCCAAGTGTACTTTTGCTGCCTCACATGTATCATTCTTAGGATACATGGTGTCTCCCCACGGCATTATGCCACTTCCAGAACGTGTATCTGCCGTAACTCAACAGAAGCGACCACAGACCCTCAAACAACTGAGAAGGTTCTTGGGCATCTTGAACTTCTATCGTCGGTTCCTACCCCATGCGGCCCATCACCAAGCTCCTTTGCACGACCTACTTAAAGGAGCAAAGAAAAACGACCAACGTGAGATTAAATGGACTGATAATTCGATTCAGGCATTTGAGTCATGTAAATCACAATTAGCAGAAGCCACCTTACTACACCATCCTTCACCAAGTGCTACCCTTGCACTTCACGTCGATGCATCTGATTCTGCTGTGGGCGCTGCCCTTCATCAAGTTACAGCACAAGGTCTCCAGCCGCAAGCTGAGTAACTCTCAGCGTCAGTATTCTGCATACGACCGAGAACTTCTGGCTGTGTATTTGGCTGTGAAACATTTCCGGTTTATGCTGGAAGCGCGACAGTTCACCATTTACACAGACCACAAACCATTAACGTTTGCCTTCCAGCAACGACACGACAAGTGTACACCCCCATCAGTTGAGACATTTCGACTTTATAGGACAATTCTCGACAGACATCAGACACATAAAGGGAATCGATAATGTTCCAGCTGATGCTCTCTCCCGTATTGAATCATTAGTAACCCATCTATAGATTATAGCAAGATTGAAAAGACCAGCAGCAAGATCCTGAGCTCCAGTCTCTCCTGACTTCAAGTGAATCATCACTTGTACTTAAGAAGTTTAAACTTCCTGATAGTGATGTCGAAATTTACTGTGATGTATCGACAGGTCGCATCCGTCCATACATTCCGCCTAATTATCGTCGCACTGCTTTCAACACTGTCCATAACCTGTCCCATCCAGGTGTAATCCATCCAGGCTCAACCAGATTGGTAAAAGCAAAATTTGTTTGGCCGTCCATCAGTAAAGACTGCCAGACATGGTCTCGCACCTGTATTTCTTGTCAGCGGTTGAAAATCCAGAGACATGTCGCTAGCCCTTTGGGAACCTTTCCTATTCCAGACGCTAGATTTTTAAACATTCATATTGATATTGTTGGTCCATTGCCACCTTCCAACGGCTCAACATACTGCCTCACAATCATCGATAGATTTTCTCGTTGGCCTGAGGCAATCCCATTGCCAGATATAGCGGCTGAAACAGTAGCTTCAGCCTTATATTCAGGTTGGATATCTCGCTTTGGAGTGCCTGCCCAAATAACATCTGACCAAGAACGTCAATTTGAATCTAGCCTATTCAAATCCCTCACTCAACTTCTTGGTGCCAAAAGAGTTAGGACAACAGCATACCACCCAATTGCGAATGGCATTGTTGAACGCTTTCATCGTTCACTTAAAACTGCCATCAAGTGTCACTCTACTGAAAGGTGGACGGAAGTACTGCCTACAGTCTTGTTAGGATTGCTAACTGCGCTTCGTGAAGACTCCAACACTACTGCAGCTGAGATGCTCTATGGTACCAGCCTCCGATTGCCTGGAGAATTTTTCGTCCCAGGTTCTCAGGACATCAATCCATGTTCTTTCGTCGAAAAACTCAGAACGATGATGGCGAACTTAAAACCAGTGCCTGTGGTGCACCACTCCTATCGCAACCCATTTATCCACAAAGAACTGCAGTCGTGTTCCCACGTATTTCTCCGCAATGATGCTGTACGGAAGCCCTTGCAGCCTCCATACGATGGACCCTACGAAGTCGTGTCACGCGGAAGCAAGACATTCACTCTATGCGTAAAGGGAAAATAAACTGTAGTTTCTATTGATCGCCTGAAACCGGCTTTTATTCTCGCAGCGAGCGAGTCGGACCAGTTATCCCCAACGTCTCCAATGCCAAGACCAGCGACGACTAAACATACCACAGAAAATCGAGCCCCAACGCGACAAACTACCACACGTTCTGGCCGACATGTATCGTTTCCCGTTCGTTTCGTGTCCCAGACACTGGTGGGGGAGTAGATGTGGCCGCCAGCGCCAGAGATCCCGAACACTGTCTGGCAACACTTGCTAAGAAGAGTGGCTGGCAACGTCGAAAAAGGCGCGAAAGTTCGTTGGTTTTGTCCGGGTGTTGCCCGAGGATGTCGGTCACAGTTCTGACCTTTCTAATAAAGTGTTTTTGTTACTGTTCATGTTTGACTGCTTAATGTTAGTTCAAAACATCAGTAGGATTGAATGACAAACCGTAAAAAAAGGTCATACATGGAACAAATCTTCAGTCTAAAATTTATAATTAGGCATTATACCATGACAAAACGCAACTATATTGTCACTTTTGTAGATTTTAAAAAAGCATATGATTCCATTGATAGACCAACCTTGTTCGCTACACTTAATTAATTTGGTGTAGATGATAAGCTGATAAATTTAATCAAACAGTCCCTTACAAATACTAAATCTAAAGTAAAATTCATTGGGGAAATTTCTGAGCCATTCGAAATCAAAACTGGAGTTCGGCAAGGAGATGGATTCTCACCCATACTCTTTAACTGTGTGCTAGAAAAGATAATTCAAGAATGGGAAAAAGCATTACAAGAAGCTGGGATAAATAATCAAATTAAATTAGGAACCAAACACAAAGGAGTAAAAATCAATGGCTTGGCTTTTGCAGATGATTTCGCGGCCTTGGCTAAGGATATGAACTCAGCCATAACCCAAATTAACCTCCTAGGGAAAATTGCGAAGAAAGCAGGCTTACAAATATCTACGTCCAAAACAGAGTACATAACAAATATTTCTGGTGCCCCAAAATCACTAAAAACGGATTTTGGAGAAATTAACAAAGTATCAAAATTTAAATATCTTGGAAAAATTATTGAAACAAATGGGTTGTCTAAAGCGGCAAATTATACCAGGACACGAAAGTTGGAAATTATCTATCAACTTTCCAAAGACATTTACAACAAGAAATCAATCTCCATCAATGCAAAAATTAAACATTATAACACAGTGATAAAACCTCGAGCACTTTATGCAGCAGAAAGTATTGCTAACTCTTAAAATGGGGGAAATAGAAAATATGGAGAAAAAAGAGAGGAAGATCCTTCGAAAAATTCTGGGGCCAAAAATAGATGAACATGGTAACTACATGCTAAGGAGCAATAAAGAGCTTTATCAAAAAATCCCAAGACTCTCGGATACAATTCGAAGAAGGCGAGTAAGCTTCTTGGAACATATAAAGAGAATGGGGGAAAATAGGATAACAAAACAAATTTTTACATATTTCAACAACCAAAAGAATAAGAATCAATGGATCAATGACACTCAAAAAGACATGGCAGAAATGGGCATATCTGAAAAAGATATCCAGAACAGGGAAAGGTTTAGAAACAAAATAAAGAACTTCAAGGGTTTTCAGGAAAAGGAAAATAACAGACGTGGAAGACTTTTCACTCAGGAGCAAAGACAACAGCAGCGCGAGAGAATGAAGAGATATTGGAAAGAAAGGAAGAAGAACAAAGGGAAGGGAAGAGGGAAAAGCAAGTCATAATTAGTTGTTTGTACGTGGTCCAAAGATGGCCAGAATCGACACAAGAAGAAGAAACATCCTATAAATACTTTAAAATAGTTTAATTTGTTTATTTACCTTCGCTGGTAAGTTAATTCTTCATTGTTAAACGTTTTCGTATTTTTCAATAGTATCCCATGAGTCATGTGCGTGACGTGAACGTGTGGCGCAACGTGTTTTACTTCAAGTTCAAACGTCAAACTTGTACTTTTGCTTGCCGTACAAGTTTAACGTTTGATCTTCGGCTGCAACCTCCCTATTGACCGAAAAAACGTCCACAATGCGTTGTGGTATCTTTAAATCATCCACAAAGCGAAATTCGCGTCGTGGCTTTTACCACTACGCGTTGCGGTGATTAAGAAGCCATAACGCGTTTGTACGTTAGCTGATGCAACCGCGATAGAGGATGATACGATGCACAGTAGTTTGTAACTTTAAAATATGGGTTTTAGCCTGGAAACATTTTTATTTACAATTTTTAATGCTGAACAACATTAGTTCTACAGGTTTTCCTAGAAATTTAATTTTCATACTTAAAAAAATTTCAAAGAAATAAAAATGTATGGAGAAAAATACACATTTGTTTTGCTTAAAAGTGCTAAAGATACCAGTACTACATGTACTGGTAGGTGCTTGATGTACTCTACACGATGACATAAAAAATTATCTGCTAAAGTTAAAAACCCCTGTGCGACGGATTTATTATGGTTAAATTTAAATGCCACCATAAGTTCTGGATGTTAACTAATAACCGAGGTTACGATAAAAAAAATAAACTTTCCTTTTCATTATGATTTGTGTAACTTCAATCATCTTATATAATTAGGTAACAAAATTATTCACCACCTTTACTGTTCACAAATTATTCACACACACTTGGTTACTTTTTAAAAAATTTAATCATTCATGAAAATCTGTTGCGGTGCTCGAGATGTCAACATTTTCAAACAACTTTTTACTAAAAATAATTACTTTGTCAGGAACTTTTATTAATAAATCAGTCTTTTTTATGAGAATCAAGAATGTTGCAGAGTTATTTATTCTTACAAGAACTATTACTGTGATATTTCGAGTTGCATTTTTAATCAATACAGTATCTTTTACAGTGACACATTATAAACCCTTGCTTACTTCCAGATGTTAACGTGGATGCTGAGCGAAGTGTGAAGTTGAGGGTACGTCCTGAATGTTAATAAAGTTACTTTCAGAAATTGTAAATTTATTACGAGCATAAAGTCGATCAAGAAGACTTTCCTTGTTTCCTAACTGATAGAGACCTGATGGATTAATGCTCGTAACAACAGCTAAAACATTTTTGGGAGCTGCACATCTCCTATCAACATCAGGCACCCTAACTAAAACATTCGAACCAATTTCAACCTATCCGTCGTATCGCGGTTGCATCAGCTAACGTTCAGGACGTGTTATGGTTTTTCTTAATTACCGCAACGGCTAGTGGTTAAATATCATAAAAGCCACGACGCGAATTTCGCGTTTTGGATGGTTTAAAGAAACCACAACGCGTTGTGGACGTTTTTTTCGCTCAAAGAAAAAAAAACAGTATATATGTTAGGCTCAAAGATATATACTGTATATATTGTTCAGAATCACCAATAGCCCACCACTCTGGGCAATCCAATACAATACAATTTATTAGGTACAGAATTGAGTATATATCTAGCACCGCGAGGCAAAACTAGGTGATGAGTACAAATACACAATATGAAATATGATACAGATATTTTAGACAAGCGGTTGATTACAATACAGATAATAAAATAGAAGAGTCGCGACAGTATTAATGGGATACATTATTCAAGAAGGGGTGCGCGTCTGCTTTGGTGAAGCACAAGCAGAGTATACATAGCAAATACATATAGAAAGTCACATATTAATATAAGTAATATACAAAATTCCGATATGTACAATGATAGATTTACAAGGTAAAATTGAGTTTTAAAACGCAGGATACACAGTGGTATATGCAGGACAAAGTTACTAGTTAGCAGTCGGATTCACAGCAGAGCTTCTCAAGACGTGGTATTTGTTTACAAGTTGCTTGAAATAGTAATACACAGTTTTAATATTTATTAGGATGTCACAAGTGCAAGTCCATTGGATATTGTTAGCCTGCACAATAGTTCTACTTTCAAAACGTTCTGCATCCAGCATAGGACATTCAAACAAAGTGTTTAGCGTTATCTTCAGTGTTGCAGAAGGCACATAGATCAGTGGGGGCAGTTACCTTTAAAAAGACCTCCCGGAAGACATCTCCCGTAGACAGATCGCCCAAGTGTTGCGCTGCCATAACTTAACAAACATATGTGGTACTAAAATTGTAAGACGTATTATAACGTCACTGTTGGGCTGCAATTTGAAAAAATTGTAGACCTATAAATTCCCATTGTCGTCCGTCCGTCTGTCCTTAATCTGTAAATAATAAGAACGAAGTCTGATAGGTGAAATCCGAGACCAGGGCCGTGTTCAGTAACGCAGAATTCTTGCTAAGTCTAGTTATGCTGCGATGTTGAACTCGTTTCTAGCTACTGTTTGACTCCTCCCACCGCTAGTTCAGTCAGCTTCTTTTACTTATGGGTGCGTTTACTTTATGTAACTTCTACTAGTGACGTCATTGTTTCTGTCTTGTCTTGTACGATTTGCAAGATTGATGCTCGTGTTGGACTAAACATATCTTATTATAACTATCAAAAAGTTATTCTCTTATTCTAAAATGACTTCGAAATGTAAAATTATCATACGTCGGTATAACAAATTCCAAATACATTTTAACGGAAAATAACGACCCATTTCGTTGATTACAATTAATAATTGTTTCATTAATTTCATCACGATCTGACGCAGCTTTCATTTGAAAAATTGTATTGATTACTTCATCCTTTTCGACCAGTTCGTTTGCGACAATTGTTGCAATCATGATTTTAACTTAGTCCACCATTTTGCTTAGTTGTCTAAGAATAATCGTTCAATGATGCTCGGAACATTCTTAGCTCCGCCCACTAAGCCACTCAGAATTCTAACTTAGGTGTTCTGCGTTACTGAACACGGCCCAGATATGGTAAGCAAAGGGGCAGAAGTGAGGGATTAACTGTATACAAACTTCTGATGCATACCAAAAGGCATGTTATTTCAATTTAAAACTCTTTCCCCCTGAAAGCAGTTAACAGATGACTGGCACGACCCTATTGTTAAAGGAAAAGTATAATTTACAGGGAAACCACTACTAATTTGAGGTGGAGAGCATATATTTTAAATTAAATTGATTAAAAATGCAGCCCAGCATTGTGACCATGTGACAATAAATAATTTCTCGTTGATGCGTATTTTTATCGAGATTCAAAATTACAAAGCACAATCAACAAAACCTTTAACATCCAGTAGCGAAATTTAATGCAAAAAACTTGACGAACGTTTTCGATCTTAAACAAGATTGCCTCAGGTCAACGTTATATCCCAAATTGGAATGTCCAGAACACAAGTTTTCAAAAATTTTTTTAAAAAGTTTTAAATAATTAGAACGTAAAATATAACAATGTAAATCAAACATATAAATATACAAAATCGGTGGTATTTTTAAGAATCATAAAATAATAATAATTAATGTGTTTCATATCTCACTTTAAATTCAAAACATTCATTGGAAAACACAGCAAAAAAAGTTATTTGAAAGTCTGTCAACATGAATCCAACAAATTTTCCCAATTTTCATTTTGAAATTAGCGACACTTGAATCTTCTCATGTTGAGAAATTAAATGCTGCTATTAGTAAAGTCATTGAAAACAATCAAGATAATATTTTTAATATCATACATTGGACAACCTGATGGCCAAGCAGTTAAGGATATCTTTAACTGCTTGGCCATCAGCCTACTGCTCTGGAAGATATGAAAACAAATCAAGTTGGGTAAAGAAAAAACCCACAAGATTTTCAGGGGAAATTTTAGTTTATCCTGTACTAGATTTCCCCACCATCTGGCTGTCCATTGTGGATCTGGTAACACCACAATGAACTTGATATAAATACCTGCTTAGTGACCACAGGGCAGTAAGAAGAAAAATCATCAGCACCTCTAGTTAAATATTCTTTATTCAAAATTAGAAGGAATGCTTTTAAAATAAAAGTAAAAACATGCTGCCTTTCATAAAAAAAATAATCCAGTTAAAATATTTTACTTTTAAGATCTATTTAATTTAGTCTTATATCCTTGTTTAATTAATTTAGTAAAAAAGTTAGGTATTAAAAGTACAGTATTATTATTAATCTTATACTAATAATAAAATAATATACACCCAATTCTGTACTTTATGATAGATAGTTTCCCAAACATTTCATGTAAAAAAATACATTGTATATATGGAAAATTAGAAGATTATAAACCTAAGAAATCAACAAAAATAATGAAATAATCCATATGAAAAATTTTGTTAGAATCTTATTTTTTTGCATGTTATCAAATTTTATTTCATAAACATTATATAATATAATGTATATAAATAAAAATGTATTGTATGCACATAAATAAAAATAGGAACATAAATTTCATTTGAAAAAGAAAACACGTAAAGAATTAATAAACATAAAATTTGGGAAAAAATGTAATGCCAGTTATACATAAGATTTTATTCACTGTCACTTTCTGTCAATAAATGTGTATGTTTGCACATGATTGCTAACACTATAAATGCTTTGGTTATTGTGTTCTTCATCCACAGTTGAAGTTCTTTCTGTAAACTCCTGAACATTAACAGTAATGTCCTGTGGCGCTGATGTTATGAACAAATTCAATTATTAATGGCTTGGTTCATATTGTGGCTAGACCTTTATATAATTCTCTATAAGACAACATTAACAATTTCAAATCAAGTTGAAACTTTAAAACTCATTCTTCAATAAGATCATACTTGACAAAATGATTTGTTAGCTGATAAAGACTTTCTTTAATTTGAATTTTTTATATGCAAATCACTTGATTTTTTATAAAAAATGTGTTTTGTGAAAAATTATGTTAATTCATATAAAATTATACATTTTTTTATATTTCAATAAAACAACTCATGTAAAAAGAAAACTTTTTGTTTTTAAAAATTGTATTAAATCAAAATTGTTTTAAAAAAAAAGTATGTAAAAACAGAATTAGGTATGTTTATAAAACTTTTAAAATTAAAATACAAGGCAACAAGACTTTTCTAACAGTTTAAGCAGAAAGTGAAAATTAGAACAACTGTTTATAGTAGAAAACTATGCTGGGACTGTTTTCTCAGATATTTCCTGATAACAAATTGATTTTCTAACAAATTAAATTAGTACTTTTCTAATTTCATTAAATTCAAAATTATGATGAATTAAGTGAACTTTTTGTGTGATTTATTTGTGATAAATCAAATTTTTTCTAATTTTTTTTAATTCTTAATTAATATATACAGTACTTTGCTTTAAAGTGGAAAAGCAAGAAATTTGAATAAATTTCTAGAATAAAAGAAAACAAAAAATACATTGAATTGATATCAATGATAACAGGAATCTCAAATCAATTTGAAATATGGTACAACTAAATGTAAATGTTTGAATAAATGAAAATTTTGCCAAAAATAAAGTAACAACTTTTAATGTGAAATGTGAATAATTTAATGAGATGATTATGAAACAATTCAATTTGTACAAAATGCCATTGATTTTTTACAATTAAAAACCTTAGTCACAATCTCAAACATCCAACCAGTCATAATTTTCTTCTAAAATAGCTTTTAAATCAATCTGCTGTGAAACATTATCTATTTCCATGCAATTATTTTCCTTAGAATCCTGTAATTCAGCATCACGATCCATGTCTGGTTCTGACTCATCTTTAGTATTAGCTTCATCCCTATATTATTTTAACAAACAATTCAGTTATTATGATAATGTGATTGACAAATCAACTAAATCATAAAAATATTAAATTACCGTTTTAATGGAATAAGTGTTGATGAGAGATATTCCTCAGCAAATGTGCTTAAAGGTGGCAAGAGATATGTAGGAGTATTTTTAATCTAAAAATTATAATAATAATGTTATATATACATTCTTTCTATATTAATAATTATTAGATGTATAAGATATAAAGAAAGCAATGTATGAAATTAACAATCCAAAATTGAACTTACCATAGTTAGTACATCTACTCCCAAAGTGCCATCCTGGTTAAAATTAGGCATTTTGTGTTGCACTGGTCCATGTGCCTGATGCTCTGCCATCAATCTTGCAAATGGAGTGTTGGGTTGATAATAGAACTGTTCAGAATTCTATTGTTCAATAAATAATAAAATACTTCAGAAAAGTGAAATTAAAAATTTTAGTTTAAATTATAAAAAAAGACAAAGAATCAATCAATTACCCATATCGGCAAGTTTTGTTTAGATTCAGTTTCCTCAGCTAGCATGATCAACTCCTAGAAAAATCAATGAATAGACTATCAGAACTTTTTCAAATCATGTCAATCAAATAACTTTCATTACTCACTTGTTTTTCATTCATATAATACAACTGAGAATATTTCTGCCATCCTTCCTCCTGTTCAGTTTTCCGGGGAAAAAATGTTGAATTGGTAACTGTTTCAGTATATGCATTTTTATGGGTGTATATTGGCTTTGGATTGTCTGGCGTAAAGACAAACACTATGGAAAGTTTACATTCCACAGTAAGTTTATTTTATATCAATTTGTTCAATTCTTAAAATAAAATTTCAAATATTTTGTATTTTTATGGTATTCTTTATTTTGAGGAAAAAGAAGATACCTGTTCTTTTTCCCTCAATATAAAAGGTATGGTTTTAATTAAACAAGAAAAAAGTAAACAAACTTACATTTTTTATTTTTGTCAAAAACAGTCATTATACTAGATTCTGGATCAGTTGTCAAACAGAAAGCTTGTATCCGAATTTCCAAAGTTACTATATTGAAAAATAAAATTTTATTGATAGAATTTCCATCACATTAAAAATAAATTATTCTCACATATTGATTACATTGCTATATTTTTTCTAATTTCTATTCATCCATTTTGAGTATAAATATAATTTATCAGTAGCAACATTAATTTTAAACCAAAAAATTATTCTTGTATGACAACATCACTCATGTTTTGAAAGCTTGAAACAGTCTTGAATGGCACTCTGTTTTTACAGAGTGCCATTCAAGACTAAAGAATACAATAGCTAAAATTACTTATTTTGCTATCTTTTACAACTTTTCAATTGACATTGTTGCTCTATTTCTCATGTATTAGAACATGTTCTTCACAGTCACTAAAAATCCTTATGCATTTAAATTTTATTATATTTTAAAAGTACTACTCACACAATACTGAATGAGACAAACATAAAAACAACCTTATTTTCAAACCAGTAAACAATTTTAATACATAGAACATTTTCAACCTTTAAATGGACTTGCATCAGATGATGTATTAATATGCTCTATTTTCAGAATGTAAGTTTCAATATAAATATTAAAAAATTTAAACTTTGGAACAACTTTAAAATTCACATGTCCTGAACAAATTATATTAAGATGTGTGGTTTTGTAAAAATTAAAATGAAAGGGTTAGTTTGTGTTATAAATAATATAAATTTTCTTTAATTAAAAACTCTATTTTTCTGAATTGTTCTTGATTCATCATAAAAAGATTGCCTGTAAGAAACCAAGTCCGAGCATTATTTTTATTTACTTTTATTTTTGCTTTTTATTATATTTTTGTTTGGGGCTTATGTTTTGTTAGGACGAAGGTTTCCTCACCATTCACCTTAGAAACTTAAAAATAGAAGAGAAACCAACTCACCGACTAGAGAAAAGTGCTGTAGGAAAAACTCGCACTCCTGAGCGGTAAAAAGTAAGTCCGCACCGAGAAAAGGGGGGAAGACCCCACAAGCATAACTTATGACCTTGCTAAACCTTAAAGAATAAAAACATCCCGAAAAATTGTCAAAAAGAATAATGTAAAAGGTTAGCAAGTATTGCCGGAAAATAGGCTGCCAGACAAATAGAAAAAGTTTATCGTTAGCAAATAAGTATGTAAATGAGGGGAGTGATTGCACTCAGAATTGTGATGCCATCTCACAGTATAAACTCCAAACCTCAAGTGAAGATGGACGAGGTGAGCTTCTGTTAGCAACGAGCTTCGTAGCAGCAAACGAGAGAGAGAGAGAGGTGAGCTTCTGTTAGCAACGAGCTTTGGTGAGCTTCGTAGCAGCAAACGAGAGAAAGGTCCGATAAGATAAAATAGTTCCAAGGCGATTTTGAAGTTATTCGATTTGTGGATCGAAGATTAGAGAAAGTCTTGAGAGTTGAGGAAAAGGGTTCCTAGTATATTGAGGTGACGATTAGGATCTTTAATTCATAAGAATTATTGTATATACATTAAGTCTTTGAAATTTTGTCGAATTCCAAAGGGGAATAGAATTAAGTTAGAAAATAGATTGATTTGAGTTTTGTCAGGTTGATTCTTATTGATTTTCATTGAATAAATTGTTACTTGATTTTTACTAAATTTTGTATATGGACCGTTTATTTTGAAAGTGGTGTAAGTCCATTTTTGGAAAAAATTGAGAAAACACATAATATACATACAATTTAGTGTGAACTTTTTATTTATAAACAATTTACACTTAACATTTTAAAATAACCATAAGCTTTGATGAATTGAAAATTTATCGGTAAATGACATTGCATAACCATTGATTTTGAAAGTGGTGTAAGTCCATTTTCTACAGTCTAAGCACTTGGGCTATCCATAAATTACATGTGCATTTTTCTGGAAATTTTTACTTTCCCCTCTTGTCCCAGTTTGTCCAAGTTTTTGTAACCCCTTTCCCTCTATGGATGTCCAACATAACTCTATCCCTGTTAAAACCTTCATCACTTTATGAATGATAGATACCATAAGTAGAAATGAAACATACAAGAAACTTTGAAATAAATATAATAAAATGCATATTGTATAAAATTTAATGAAATAAATGGATGTCCACTAATACTCAACCCTCCTTGTCCAACTTGTCTTAACCCCTCCCTCCCTTTCAGTGTGGACATCATTTAAAGACAGCCCCTTACAACAGAAGAGTAAAACTGTAAATATTACCAACAAATGTACAATTTGATGGACTAGAAAAAAATCCATGTAATGAATCTAAATGAAAAGCAGTGTCTAATGGTAAGCTCATAATAATGATAAATTTATCATAAAATAGTTTAACAATAAGTAAATATTTTTAATGTTCAGAATAAACAATACTATTTTATTTCTTGTTATTATATATGAACAAAATCAGAATAAAACGCAATGTGTTTCAAGTGACATTGAGTTTTACATAATAGAAATTTAATGAATTTTACAGTTTAGTAATTATGAAAGTGGTGTAAGTCCATTTATGGCCCAGAAAGAATATATTAGTTTGGATAAATTCACATAGAAGTCTTTATGCAATCAACTTACATATTTCTAAAGTCATAGAAACATTGTCAAACTTAGTACACTTTGTTTATATTTTTGAATCAACTAAAATGCAAATGTTTAAATATCTCGAAAGAAGAAAAAATGGACTTACACCACTTTCAAAATAAACAGTCCATATAGTTATTACTAGAATATTTATCAAATATTTGATTTGTTATTGACAAACTTTGTCATTATTTAATTCGGTGCACGCTTAAAGTCCAGACCTGGCACACTAACGCGAATCCGCGTAAAGTACCCGTTAGGTAACGGCTATTTCCGGCACACAGTCGTGTCGATAATCGTTGTAGAAAGTCGGAGAAAACTAATATAGTACTTTACATGCCAAGCAGTTGATATCTTCTCACAATATTTGAAATTGAGGCATTCTTCTCTTACTGAGTTTTATAAAACACTGTAAATGCTAACAAGTAAAATCTTTATGTCTGATCCCTCACAAGATATAACATGTGACCACCCTCTATTTCTCCATTCTCTTGACCTTTCACACCAAAAATTTAATAGCATTAATGCCCCTTATATACAAACTACTGTGCCAAATTTTGTTTCTTTATCTTCACCCATCCTGAGATATTAAGCAAAATAGATGCCAACACACACATCCATGGAAATTTTTTGGAAGATGACATACAAGGACACAGACAGGGCACAATTCATTCACCATTCAAGAGAGTTTTCCCAACTCAAACATCTTCTAAAGCTAGAAATTTATAAAGTAAGCAGGATTAACTTGGCTATTAATTAGAGATAATACCATCCTGTCACAAATCTTGAGTTTATTTGAGATCGAATATTGTTGTTCTAACTTATGAAACAAAGTGTTCACCAATATTAAATCAGACATTGATTCTTTTGTAATTTAAAAATAACATTTCATTCCATGTTCCATTTCCAAACATCCTTTGTAACCTGAAGATGGTTACTCAATGCAACTGAAAATGTTTGTTTACCATTAAATTCTTAAGTTTTTCTTGCTGGATTTTTGATTTTGTAGGTTTTATATAAGTTATCCAATTCTGTGTGTTTTTTTACGAATTATTAAGCACTCATTTCAAATATATTGTCATCAACCAAACTAATATCTAATTGATTTTGTATAAATTTAAATTTATATAATATAGTTGATTTAAAATTTATAAATCTTAATAGAAATATTTCTCACCTTTTAAAGTTAACAAGTTCCATACTTCTATACATTCTTTAGATACACATACCAACAGGTGACTACATGTATCTCTACCAAATGCCATCTCACTGTAAATATTCCAAAATGATTTAATATCACATCAGAATAAAAATGAAATTTTGACTAAAAATATTATTTACCGAATAGTTCTATCTTCACCCAACATATAAAGATTTTTCAGATGCTTATTTGTTTCTGAATCCCAGAGGGTAATTATGTACTCAAAAGCCACAGCCAACATTGAACCATCCTCTGAAAATTCGGCACAGGTGGGAACCAGGTTAGCATAATCATCTTCATAAAAACAGTTCCACGTTTCTTTGTCCTCTAAATTAAAAATATTTTAATTAAATATAATAGTATGAAAGTCTTAAATAAATAATTCTTACCATCATCATCTTCATCTGTGAAAACAGACCATAACTTAAAAAAGTTATCCTCACTAATTGTCACTGCCAAAGGAGTTGGAAATTCAGTCTTAGGTCGAAACTTTATTGATTTTACTCTTTTCTTATGTGGAAGAAATATATTAGTGTTAAGTTGATATCTAAAAAAAAATATTTTAATTAAACTCATGTGCCATTCTGATAGAATCTATTAAATTAATTCTAGAAATGGCTCTCTTCAAATTAAAAAAAAAAAAAAATATACAGTATATATATATATATATAAAATTATTGGTAATACGACTGAACAATAACTTATCATTACTTCAATGCTAATTATGAATTTTATTAATGAAACACATATCTAAAACACTTGCACAAAATTGCATGTTTGCTTAAAAATCTTATCTGCAGACTAGCAATTCCATTTTCATTTAAGCTAAATAAAAAACAAAAATAGCTTCAATCTAGCTTCTAAAAAGTATAAAGCATATATTATTTTTACATTTAATTTTAAAAAATTTTGTTACTTAAATAATAAAAATTTCTTTTTTAAATTAATCATTATTACATATGAACTGTAGAAACTTTACTCCAGTTCTGACAAATAAAAAAATTCAATGACCAGAAAATTCTTATCATCAAAGATTTTAAACTATCAGTGTAATTTTAATAATAATTAAGCTGCATAAAATATTTTAAACACAGAATAAACTTATACAGTATTATTTTCAAATAATATAAATATTATATTCTAATAACTCTTCACAATAAAATCTAAAGTAAAAGAATTAAGAAGTTATTCAAATTTTTCAATAGAAATGTTGTTCTCTTCATAAAAATGTTAAGAAAATATTCTGTTGTATTTTCAGACAAGCAATATTTTTTTCCAGCAAAACAAATATTGATAACTATGACCCCATACAGTCCAAGAAAAAACAAAGAAAAAAAAAACAGATTTTAAGATAGTGAAAAAGTAATATATCTATATACAATAGAGCAAGGGTGGGCAACCTTTTTTATAACATGGTCCAGAATAAATTTTACGTTTTTTCCGCGGGCCATAGTAGTTAATTGACACCTTGTGACCTGTAAATTTTTAGTCTGCAAATATGAAATAAATAAATAAATAAATAAAAAGAAATTAATTACTACAGTCGACCCCCCTATAACACTGTTGATTATTCCGTTTTATATGAATTCCATGTTGTATGAGTCACTTAGATTTTACAAATGCGTGTGCCGGGCTGTGAACGGCTCACCTATTTGTAAAATCTAAGTGACTTTAAACACAATAAAAACAGCACTATGTAGTTGGATACGACAGACATTACATTTTCTAATTGCATAGCTTTTGCACATAGATTTTCTTGATGGATGATGCGATGAGATATAAATAATTTAGAAAAATTCTGTTCTCCCATTTTTTGTTTGAATAAAGAAATGACTCCCTTATTTTTTCCTGTCATTGCTGCCGCAACACTTCAGAAAATAATATTCAATTTAAACTAGACGAATTACATCGAAAAATATTTATTTATAATTTCTTCTAAACATCTCGCGGGCCGGATAGAAACTCTTCGCGGGCCGTAACTGGCCCGCGGGCCGGGGGTTGCCCACCGTTGCAATAGAGCATTTAATTATCTAAAATAATTAGGATTAAACAATTTCAGATAACCCATCACACTTGGTAAGGAAAAAATAAAAGAAGATGAATATATCAAAAGATAGCTCAATAGAAGACCTACAGAAAATAGCCGACAATTATTATGTATAAACTTTATAATTTCCAAAATTAATTAGTTTACACACTTCCTATTAATCAAATTCAGCAAATGAGGTCTCAAATAAACATCATAATCTCTAGATGTACAGAAAACTATAAAAAAATTTCATTAAATATAAAAAATATATCGCCTCTGTGTTTAAAATTGTGGACTGTCAACTGGAGCGAACGACAAATGAATAAACGAAAACAAAGTATTGTTAAACGTTGCAATTTTATATTTTTATATTTAATTAAATGTAATACCGTCGGCCATGTTTATATTTATTATTTTTCTTTAAAAAAATTTCAATATATTTCAAATTATATAAGGCTCCAAATAAATTTTGATCTTTATATTTATAAAAAATGTTTTATGTTTTGTAATATGACTATTTGTGTTATAATAGGCTTCACTTTAGATGATATAGAATATCATCAAAGATGTTAAAATATTAAATTTATTACATGTTTTACTTTACATACTAAAATTATTTTATACTCTTTACAGTTTGAATAACTATTGAATAAAATACTGGAGGTTGCAAGTATATACCAACCAACATGGTGTACATTGTTGTGGCAACATAGTAACTCACACATGTTAGTGTTTTGTTAAATACAAGGTTAGTAAGTTATTACTTTTGCTTCAAGAAGCAATTATCATGCCTAGTGGATGTTAGAAAAAGGCATCACCATCTTTTTTCTAATTAAGTTGCCAGTCTGTAAGAACTGTAAAGAATTTTAGACATTAACTTGGCCAACTTTTTTAACTTTTTTAAAACTGTGTTAACTTCAACTAATAATATTTTTCACAATATTGGTAATTTGACTGCTAGATGTAGTTATTATTCAGCTTTACACTTTTGTTGTGAAAAAAATTTCCGTAGTAGCAATATAAAGTTGAAAGGTTCACATGGTACAAACTCAAATGAACATATAACAGGTTCTCTGGTGGTGTAATGAAATTAAAGGATTCAAAATTAGTATGAGTGAAATGTATAATCTTGGACAAAAATAATTTTAGTTTTTTCACATATAGTTTTTTCATAATCCTAGCAATTTTTTCACAATATACCATAGAAGGTTTGGAAGAATATAGCCAATAATAGTAACAGAAATATAGCCTGATATATCTAATCTGGCCTTTAAACATTTAGCTTTTATTAATATAACTATCAAGCTTACATGTTGTCTGTGTATACACATACACACACAACACACTCATTTTTTCTTCCATAATGACTTCTTCAACTTGAAATAATGGAAATGTCAAAGTGAAGGACATGTAAAAAATGAGCAGATATCACTCATTTGATAATGAAATTATTCAACCTTTGATGATATTTATGACTGAATAGCTTACTAGTGGCCAAGTGGATGAAATCACTGTAAGAAGTCAAGTCCAAATGTTCACTTTTATTTTCATGATTTTTTTTATTTAGTTATCATTATTATTTATTTTGGAGATGTTTTATTTTGCTTATAAAACAAAACTTCACACCTTTCCAGACAAAATTCTAAAATAATGAAAACATTATCATGATGAAAACATGATCATAATGCCAACACTGCCAATCTATCAACAGCATCTCAGATTAAGCAATCTCTGAGTAGAGTTAAAGAATTTTATCTCAGTTTTGTTGCTGATTCTTAAGAGTCAGAGAAACTTTTTTTGGAAAGATTGGAAAGACAATTATAACTGAAAGATTGCAAAGGAAAAAAATAATTGCTAATTTATAAGTATGTAAATGAGTTAATTGGTGTGGCATAGTTAATTGTGACGTCACACCAAAGTGTATAAAAATAACTCTAGTGACAGTGAAGATGACAAGGTGAAGCTTCTGAGTACAAGTGAGGCAAGTTCCAGAGCAAGTTCAATTTGATGAAAAAGATCTGGCATTTTTGGTGCGACGGTTAGGCAGTTTAGATCATAAGAATTTTTTTGTTGTTTATTAGTAATTTAGTCTGAGTTATTTTTTCAGTTTTTGCAGAGAGTTAATTTTTAAGCTAGATTTAAGTTCTTCAATTGTTGGAAAATATTTACAAACATTTGTTTTTGGTTTCGTGTTTGATTTGAATTAATTCTAGTTCCGATATTTTATAACTTTGTTTTGTTAATTTAATTCCATGTTTTTTTTATTAATCTCCTGTACATAGTTTGTCAACTCATAAAATTTTCAATAAATGTTTGTTTTTTTTTTTATACTGACAGTCAATTATTTTGGACATTTTTTACTTTAACTGTTGTTCCAAATTAATCTGTTTGTGTTAGTTTTACCTTTTTTATGAAGTCCAGGCCTGGCAACCAACTAAGTATATTGCTGTTTTTATGTAACACCATTATATTAAGTTATCTCTGGGCTACTGAATGGTGTGTTACATCACTAAACACTGATAACTGATCAAGGGTTTGTATCTCATCAACACGTTGGTCATGTGGAATTTTCCAGACTTTTTTTCATGTATAACACCTTAACAGAGTCATATTCCAGTAGAAAGTCCTCCTGGAAGGCATTCCTTCTTGGAAGATTGTCCATGCCTTATTTCATTCATCCATCCAATTGACTGAATGCAAGAGTAATCACTGAAATATGAAGTTAGCCAAAACAATCACAAAATAAATCTTTTCCCAGACTTAATTGGATCTAAGAATGATTTTCCATTGAATCAGCAAGAAATATGTTAAAGAGCATGAAACATGCATATAAATAAATAGAAAATGAGCAGGACCCATAGAGAAGTTCATAAATTGAGGTAGTGATCATCATGTTCAATGACCAATTAGAACTTTTCTTATATAAAAGTTTGAAAAACTTACTTTTGAGATTCTTCGATGAATTTCCAGAATTTTAATCTAATATGTGGACTTAATTCTGTGTCATCCCAATGTTCAGCAGTAGCTAACCACATTCCATCACTATCAATATCTACTGTATCAATAATTGTATTTATAACATCTGCATCTCTGTCTTTAGATATGTAATTCTCACCAGTAACATTAATCTTTGTGATAAAAAGAAAAAAAACCATAAATAACAAAACTAATTGAAATTAATTATAAGGTTTATTACTCACACTGAATAAATGACGATCCTCATCTGGATTGTAAAACTGAAGACATCCTGGTTTTCCTTTTAAGACTAGAGCATGATTCTTTGGATCATATAATAAAATATTTAATGCTGAATATTCATTCAAGCCAAACATACAGTTCTGGGTAAGACCCTGGAATATTTGTTCTATTTTGTTTTGATTATTGATTAGATTAATTCCTATAAAAATAAAATTTGACATTTATGACAACTGTTACAAATTCTTAATGTTTAACATAAAATGAAAAAATAAAAACCATTATCAATATGTGAAGAAGCTATATATGCATTATGAGCAGAAACAGTGATATATTTTATAGGATATCCCATACGAGGAAGAAAATGCTGAACATCTGTTCCAATTTTCCATTTTACTAGAACACACTCCCCACCTCCAGAGTATAAATGACTTCCTAATGAAGAATTTAAATTTTTTAAAATGAAGTTTAAAGCAATAAACTAAAATTTTAAAATATTTACCTTCAAAGGAAAAAACCAAATCTTCTACTGGTAATGTATGCCAATGATATACAGATCTGCTTGGTTGATTTGACTTCAAAAAATCATTCCTATCAGCATAAAAATTTTAAACATTTACAATAATAATTCTGATCAAAAAAATAATATGCAAGTTTCATCATAAATGCAAAATAATGATTAAAAAATTAAGATTAAATATCAAATAAATTTATTAAAAAATTACAAAAATTGCTTGTCTATTGTGTTACATCCATCATTTTTATAATATGAGACTTCTCATACAAGTACTCCTCAATTTACGACCTATCTGCTTAAAGACCACTTGCACTTACGACCAACCGAGTTTCGACCTGCAATTTGTGAAATCCCCTTTCTCAGCGGCGATTGGTGACATGCTCACTGAGCGTAGTATAGGCTTGCTATGGATTTTTTAGTCAGTTTGATGTAATTTAAACAATTGCAGGCCTTGCCAATGCACTTAATTTAGATGTTGAAGTGGAAGACATTGCTGAATTAGTGGATTATGCCAATGGAGAGCTAACAAATGAAGATTTAATAGAGTTAGAAGCGATGCAGTTTTTGGAAGAGGAAGAAGACAAAAGAAGTGAAGAAGAAATTCACAGTACATGGGTTAGCTGGTGTGTTCTCCAAAATTAATGCGGCTATGTTCGAACTTGAGGCTATATATCCTAATACTGAACGTTTTAACATAAAGTTGAACATGGGATGAGTGAACTTTTAAAGTGCTATAGAGAAATTTATCAAGAAAAAAAAATGATTACAACGCAAACCAGTTACGAGTTTCTTTTTTACTGTTACATCAAAGACCTCCGCCCTTGAAGGCACAACTTTTATTTCATCATTGTCATCTCATTTACCTGGAAAAAACCCTCTACAGATCCAGATAACCAAATAAACAAATGATAACATGTACATATGCATGACTTTTTATGAATAAATTTGAAGTTTGTTGCATAATTTTTATAATTTTACAACAATCCTATATTCCTGGTGCAAGCTCCTCGCTTATTGACCAATTTGCTTAACGACGTAGTCGAAGGAATGGAACTCAGTCATAAAGTGAGGAGTACCTGTATTATAAAAATGACACTTCCCTTAATATATTTTTTCAAACAAAAACAAGTCTTTTTAAATTCGACTGTTATGATAATATATAATACTTTCAAAATTGATTGTGACCAAGTAATTAACAGGTCCATGAACAGGGTTTTTAAAAGAGATGAGTTTTAAAAAATTTTTTACAACAGTTTATTAATTTTTATAAAGTATCAGTAGGTTATAGGTTTTTGTATATTAATTTTATTTAATTTTTTAAATTCTTACCAAATGGCATTAAACACCCAGTGTGCATGGCCTTGTAAGGCACCACATACATTCCTAATAATATACTAATATATTAGGAACACTTCCACAATATATATTATATCATCTTATATACATGGATGACAAAAAAACCCTACATATCAATATAAGCATAGTTAAATCACCTATTAGAAGTTATACATACTTATTCCACTGAAATTCAAATGACCTAGACCAGGGGTTGGCAACCCCTGGTCTAGGTCATTTGAATTTCAGTGAACAAAGTATGTATAACTTCTTATAGGACCTGCGCTCTTTTAATGCATAATTGTGGCTATTTTTGGCTTAGCAAATAATATACATATAACAAAATAAAATTTAAATTTAAGTAAAAGAAAAAGATAACCAGGGCTTAAAGCAGTCATGGCAGTGAAAAAAAGTGAGAAAAGAGAGTTCACACTGAAAAAAAGCTAAAATAGCTAATAAAGTTAAAGTGAACTAAAAGAGACGTTATTAAAAAAAATACAGAAACATGCAATGTTATTGATACAATATGTGCATGTATGATATTAGATTGATTATTAAGTGGACTGAAAAAATTAAATATGAAAATAGGCTGAGTTTATATTCCAGAAAAGTGACCAGTAAGACTGCATTAAGCCAGAATGGGCCTACGTTAAGTTTTCATGTGCTTCATATGGAGCTCCCACTGTTATACAGCAAAAGAAATGGAAGAGTAACATAACTACCAGCATGTGTCTCCATATAACATGCCAAATCTCAAATGCCATTTACTTGAATGTACATTTTTTGATTTCTTGTTAAAAAAATTTGTAATTAAAAAAGTTTTTCTTTTGTTTAAGTCATGCTGAGGTTTCTGCACTTCTCTTGTTTTCTCTTCTTCATCACATTGAATTTTCTTTGCACCTTCCAATAGCCCATGGGCAAGCAACGTTGTTTTTCTCAACAGCGTTTTGTAGTCTATTATTGGCTTCTTCAAAAACTCTACACCTCATTTTCCTTTGCATTTCTTCTTCTTTTTTTCCTTCAGCTCAACTTCAAGAGTATCAATTTTCTCTCTCCTGTTTAGGTGCTTTTATTTTATCCTCTTCTTTTCTCTCCCTTCCTTCTTGTTCTTTTTTTTTTTTTTGCTTTACTTCTTCTTTCAGTTTACTTTGCTTGTCCAAAAAAGCTTTGTAAGTAGCATATGCATTGTTAATTGACAAAGAAGTTACTTGGGTTGGCCACCCAAGTAACTTCTTTGTCATTGGCACCAAAAAGGCATTATTGTTGTATACACCAAGTCCATCTTTTACTATCAACAATGAATTCATCATTCATTTTGACAGAGACTCTGTCTTCTATCAGAATTCATGTAGTAATGGAGAACTCTTTCAACATCTGCATTGCCATGACTGAGAGCCAACAACCCTTTGACTACTTTAGCAACAATTGGGTATTTTGGCATCCCAGCAGAATTCTTCAGGTCAAATAAGTGCTTATAATTGTATTATTTTAAACCAAATAACTTCTAAAGAATTCTAATTTGACCTGGAAATAATTTAATTTTTTCCATTGGTATTTTTTTAATCATTTTATATAGTTTTATGACACCATGTCTCATATAATTTTTATACTTTTTTAATTTTATGAATGTAAAAATGCAAAAAGACTGTAATATATAAATTAAAGAATTTTTGTTTATTAACTTGCATCTAGGCATGTATGTATCCAGCAAATACATGGCATTTTTTAAATTAAATTTCTCAAAAATAAACAACAGTTGAACTGCAGGCTTTCTAGTATTCCTCAACTGATATGCTCTGAAGTGATTCCCAGCTTATGACCTTTTTTCCACAGAAATTTTACAAAAACCAATATCTTACCACCACTTGCAGTAAATTTTCTCGCAACATGAGTGTGCTGTACTAATCACAACTGTTATTTTATTAAATCACAATTGGTGCACATAACAATGTAGAATATTTAACCTTTACCATAATGCTATACATTCTATCTTTTTCTCCTGGTTTCAATGACAGGATCAATCCCAATTCATTTCAAATAAGTCATTGCAGCTGTTTTGACAATGCCGTGATTTCCTCGCTTCAGTGTTATCCCCCACTGTCTCCCGATCAATTGCAAGATAAGAAATTTAACACTTTCAATTTTGCATCAATTAAAATTTATGTTCATTACATAGCAATACCAGTTAGTAATTGTGACCCAAACATTTATTTGGTAATTTTATCAATATTTTTAAAATGATTAAAAATAAAATTACAAAATTTATTATTGGCAATACTAGTTGCCAAATCTAAAACAAAACATTCACCTGAGTACAATAAAACAATTTGTTAGTCATTCAACTCCACATCTGACAAAGAAAGCAGCTTATGAAAAAGTAATAAAATGATTAGCAGTTTGTTGCCCTTCAGAGTGGGGGACCAGCAGAGTCCCCCACTGTGAAGGGCAACAAACTTGTTTAAGTCATGCTGAGGTTTCTGCACTTCTCTTTCACAATACACACAGTACTTTCAAGGGAAAAAATATACAAAGCTTTACTACCCTGAAGTTAAAAAATAATACAATCTCTTGAAATTTAAATATGACATCAATAAGTAAATGATGAAATTATTTATAGAGTGTTGATATTTGATAAAATTAGTTTTTTGCATTTACAGATCAAATTACAGAAAATATAAATAAAAATCTAAGTTTTTAAAAACTAAAATCATACAATTTCACTTACATCAAGATTACAAACAATGAAGATGCAACACACGCTTTTTATTTTTATAATGGCTTTGTTTTATTCAGACACATAGATATTATTCCTATATAGATTTATTAATTATTATAAACATATGTAATTTTAACAATGTAATAATAAACATGTGTAATTTTACACNTATTATAATTAGATATTATTCCTATATAAACATATTTTAATGTAATTTTACACATAATGTAACACACTAATTAAACATCTGAAATGAAAAAGTAATTTAATCCAGTCCCACTGCCATATTAATTAAATTAATGCACCACAATAATTGCTTCTGAACACATCACGTTGCATCAAATTAAATAATTTATAAAAATTAAAATAATAAATATGTTTATAAAATAATTGACTATATCAGTTTGCAATAATAATGTAAAACACACTACAGTGGGTGATCGGTTAACGAACATAATCCGTTCCAAGACTTTGTTCGCTATCCGAATTGTTCGTTAACCGATTATCGATTTACCATAGGTTTTAATGGGAATTTAATTAATTCGTTCTGGAGACACCAAAAATAAACAAATATATACTTTCTTACTACGTTTATTTATATGTAATAATAAAAATACATACATACATAGTCTTACATTTTTATTAGTCATGTTTTTTCCATTTGAAAGGGTTAAATAATCTGTCTAATGTCGATTGCTTTTCTCTCTTCAGGATTTTTCGTAAGTAGTTATTAATAGCATTGCAATTGTAGAAATCCCCAAGCCTCAACCTGATTTGGATGCCATTCTATGATCATTATTTTGACATCCTCCTACTACTACAAAAGATCTTTAACAACAGATATCGGCATTAATCCTCTTTTTCAGAAGAAAACATATCTCGCCGAGTTTCTTTGTGTTCTTCATTCAAGAGTTCTTGGCGTTCTTCTGTCGTCAGATCCGTTTCGGATTCCATTATGAACTCTTCGATGTTCTTTATATCTCAGATGTGATTTTTGTTACTCCTTTAGCTGCTTGAGTCTTCTTGATAATACAGTATCTTTCTTAGATAAGATTTAACTACGGCCTATTCTAGACCTGTTCAAGCCATACTGCCCAGAAACATTAGGCATTTTCTGCCCACTCTCTACCTTTGCTATTATACTCTGACCTTTCGAAAAGAAAAACAAACGCAAAACTTAATGAGTGCCTACCCGACAGTCTTGCGAATACATAAAAGAATTGTTTCTGTCAGAAAAATAAAAGACTGGAATTAAAAGGAAGAGTTTCAAAGTTCGGAGGAATACTATCCGATCGGTATATACCAGCTTGAGCATCGATGTCGACGTCTCCCACGCTCCGAAAGGTTTCGAATTGTTGCCCTAAGGCAAGGGAAGACCAATCGGTATTCATTATTTTACATCGCTTCTTTTTGTGTTTGTTCTATGGGGTGTTCGTTGTCCGAACATAAAAATCTTTCGCGAAAGTGTTCATTATCCGATCACCCACTGTATATAGTTTAGCATTTCCGATAATTTTTAATTTATTTTTGAATTTTAAAATCTAAGAAAAACATATTTTTAAATTAAGTTTTATGCATTTATATCTGCAAATAATGCAAAAATATAAGAATCCATCAAAAAAAGTTAATTAATAATAATTAAAATTGAAAAAAAAAAAAAACTTTCAAGGTAAGGAAACTAGTAAAAAGTCAGGTATGCGATCACGTGACATCCATCTTCCCATTTTGTGTAACAAATGGTCAAGGTTGAAATAAAAGCTTAACTTCAGTAGAAGTAATAACAAACATCAGCGTGTGTCTAGGACAATAAATTTGAACAGGAGCGAAGATGAAACATGACACCATGTAATTTATGCTGATTACCTTCTAGTATTAAAAAATTAAAATCTTCAATAAATTATAAGTAAATTAAATATTTTTTTTCACTGAGTTTGAAAAGCTAGATTAAAGTGAAAATTGTGGTTTTTTTGATGTTAGATATTTACAAATTAATTTTTTAATTTGGTGCTGGATTGACTACAAGTGTGCAATTTATATTTTAATTTATATTTGAGCATGCGCATGACAGGTTGGAACCAAATGCTTCATAGCATTTATTTATATGTTTCTTGTAGCTTGATTATTGGAAGATTGCATGGAAATCTTTACTAGATACACTGATGTTGGAAGCACACAATGTGCAGAAAAGCTCCAAGTCAGACAACCTACATCCCCATGATGACACCACAAAAACATTTGAGTTAGTTTTAAGAAGCAAACCTTCCCTAAGCATGCACTTTGCCTTGCTCATGGTTTACCAGTGGTGTGCTGTGACATTTGATGATAGGGAAGCTGTGTTTCTGTAAAAGGCAGACTTCCAGGAGCAATTAACTGATTGCCCCTGGAAGTTGGCTTCAATCTTATAATTTTTTTCACATGTATATAAATCTGTAATAAAATAAATAATGCAGTTATAATAAAATATCAATTTTAATTAATTCAAAGTACAGTAAGACCCCACTTAACACTGATTTGATATAACGTGGTCTGCTCAAAGCCTTTAAAAAAGCTCAAAATTTACGCCGATTCAAATTAATGTTGCATTTCATTGATTTGTATATAATACAATTATTCCCAAACAGGAACCAATTGGCAAAAGGTGGCAATTTGTTGTAGTGCTGTACTTTCCTTAAATCTATGTTGTTTTGTGCAACTTTGTAAAAAATATAACATCATGGATACCATAGGAAATATCGACTTCGCTTGGCAAGAATTAACTGATAAATGCACGAACAAAGTGTGGAAAAAGTTATGGCTGAAGGTATCCAAGAATTCTCAACGGGAAGAGCGTAATCAATACAGCAGGACTAGATGTAGACAAGCAGGATATTGGGGAGTTACTGCAGGTTTCTGGTGAGAGCCTTACCAATGACAACCTTCAAGAACTGGCAGAACAAGGAATTTGTGTAGAACTGGAAAATTGTGACTCTGAAAATGAAGAACCCCAAAAAATTTGTCTACAGATTTTCTTAGTAAAATTTTTTTTAATGATAACCGAAATCATTGATCAAATTGTAGCAAATAATTCAGATTTTGAAAGGAGTGCAAAAGCAAAACAAGGCATTTTGGATGCAATCTTCTGCTACCGACATTTGCTTAAGGAAAGAAAAAAGCGACAAATGAAACTACGCGATTCTGTTGCAAAAAACAAGATTTTCAGAAAAGTCAGGACATTTGTCATAAAAAAATGAACTTTACATTTCCGTGTGCATATGTTTGTGTGTTATTTAACATATATATTATTATGCAAATTAATATAAAAATAATTTAAAATTATAGTAAAATTTATTTATCTGTGGTTGCATGTTCCCCTTTCCCTATTTACTCCATGTTAAAATGATCTCATTTAATGCTGTTTTAATGTGCTTTCTTACCACACCAGGTTGTATATACTCCAAACCAACAACTACCTACAATTAACCATTAACCGGTGCGAAATTCTTTAAAATCAGTGAACGTTTTCGATTCCCCTCCTGGGATCTTCTTCAGGCTTACTTCTTTATAGCTTTCGTTATAACCGGATTCTTTAATTCGAATGTTTTTGAAAAAACGTAACGTGCCATTTTTCGAAAAAATTTCCGAAAACAAAAGGAATCCACGTGTTATTTCAAATGTAATTTTCTACCAATGGGAAATCGTTGTGTGCATTACGTCATAAAATTTATTTTATACAATATATTATGATTTATCGTCAATAAAAATTGCCATGCTGCAGAGAGATTTATTTCTTCTTTGAAATTAATGCATGCGGATTTACGATCGGCTTTAAAGATTTCCAGTGCCTCCAAAGTTCTTAGTTGTTCCGTGTGTTGGGTGGTGCGAATAACATGCGCTTCATCGAAGAAAGGTGTGATGTCCGGGTTTGTCGCATACGTAGATAGGGCCGTCGTACATTTATTATGTTCGATGTCTGATTTATGTTCTTTTAATCTTGTGGCCAATGAACGCTTGGTGGATCCGATATACACTAAAGGCCTATCCCATCTGTTATCTTTTAATGGAATACTGTATATCCCTGGAAGCCTATTTGGGTCTGAATTGTCCTTCCCGTTCCTTAATAAACTGTAAATGGTTGGGTTTCTTTTGTATGCAATATTAATTCCTTTTATTTTTGCAATTTTTTCGTACATTGCCTTTAGATGCGGGTTATACGTTATTGGTACCCTCTGTACGCTATCTTCATTTCCATTATTTAGTACCTCTACCTTTTCTTCTGCACCATTCTGCAAATGCCGGTGCTGCTTACATAAACCTTTTATCATATTGTTGTAACCATGCTCTTTAGCTATCTTCCTAATGTAATTTAATTCTCGTTGGAGGGCTTGGGAGGTGGAAGAATGTGTATATGCTCTTTCTACTAATGCTCTAAACGCCGCTATCTTGTAAGAAAATGGGTCACAAGATTCATAAGGTATATACGTTGATATCGCTGTAGGTTTTCTGTATACATAAGTTTGTACCGCCCTTTCTTTCATATCTATGCCTATATCCAAGAAGTGTACTTTATCCTTACTATGTTGTTCCAGTTCCACTACGAGGCCATATGGGTTGTTGTTCATTGATTCCATAAATGTTTATGACGTAATGCACACAACGATTCCCCATTGGTAGAAAATTACATTTGAAATAACACGTGGATTCCTTCCGTTTTCAGAAATTTTTTCGAAAAATGGCACGTTATGTTTTTTCAAAAACATTCGAATTAAAGAATCCGGTTATAACGAAAGCTATAAAGAAGTAAGCCTGAAGAAGATCCCAGGAGGGGAATCGAAAACGTTCGCTGATTTTAAAGAATTTCGCACCGGTTAATGGTTAATTGTAGGTAGTTGTTGGTTTGGAGTATAACGCTGTTTTGCTTAGTGTTTTGTTGTCTAGGAACACATCCCCCGCGTTAAGTGGGATCTTACTGTACGTTAAAATATGAAAATAAACACACAATGTGTATTTATATTTTAGAAAATACAAGGGAAGTGGTGCTTCCACAGATGGCATACCACTGTGGTTTACTTTAGGTTATAGTTTCTGTCGAAATGAAAAATGAAGAACAATGTTAGAAAGCAGAAAACCATGGTGCATGCCAAATATATAAGCACCCACTTAAAACCAAACTTTTGTCTTTGTCTAATGATTGTGTCTACAGAAGTTATTAATATTTAAAATACTAGTTTAAAATCTTGTACTTTCTAGCACGAGGTTCACTCAATTTTTAATTTTACAAAGTACTAGAAAGATACAAGCTTTTAAACAAGTGTCCTACAATGTTTTATTTAATAATAACAGTAGAAATCAAATTTATTATTTATCAACAATTATTATTTTTGGTTTATCTACACTAGTCAAGAACGAGTGATGTCATCGTTTAAGCTAAAGAATAGTAGAAATATTGTAAGAAAATATATATAAATAATAGTAGAAATATATATAAGAAAAAGAATAGTAGAAATTCAGAAAGTATTGGATTCTATACGATTTTTCATTGCTAAAACAAAAGAAAGAAAGAAATTTTATTTAATACTAACAGTAGAACTGTTAGTATTAAATAAAATCTATTTCTTTCTTCTGTCCACTGCACTTAAATAAATACAAATGCTAAAAATAATGCCATACAAAAATCACTCTTAACACCAAACTATAGGTGTACTTATGCCTTAGTGCCGTATGATTGTATCAAAGTGCTGCGGAGATCAGTATTTCACAGGAATATAAGTAAGGATAACTCACATGCAAATTCCTACAGCATGTACAGAGTAGCAAGCCTTGAGAAGCTCCTCATTAGCCTATACATGTACATGTGTAAACAACAGTGCATTATCATGTGCACACGGTCACATGATAAGGCATATGGGGGCATGCTGGTCACTATTTCGCACCCAAGCACATTTATGAAAAAAAAATTCCACATGGAAAGTAAAAAAGGTGAGTTTGCCACAGAAAAAGCTAAAAAAGCAAATCACTTTAAGCCCTGTAATAATCTCATAATTGTAATTTGTGAAATAGTAAAAACTTACCATATTAGAATCTGTCCTGAATCATCTCCAGTTGCTAGAATTATTTCAGAAGGATGACATGCCACACAGGTTAATTTTCTTATTCCAGTTATATGCCTGAAATAATTTTAATAAAAAAGTTACTTCAAGAATTTCAAATCAGAAAAATAATACTATATTGATAGAGTTTGATTTTTGAAGATCACTGATTTTCTATTTTTAGAAAATAATTTGTATCATATTCAGAATATGAAAAATGACCAGTGGTTATAAACATTAAGATTTAAAACAGTATGGAAGCAATTTTATTCCATTTCAAGATAGTCATTCAATTTAGTATTTGAGATATTTTATAAAATTCAATTTCTTTTCATTATTACTAAAATATTTATAAGACAACAGTACAAAATGCAGGAATTTCTGCTTTAACTCAGAAGGCATACTATTAATACTACTATAAGAATGAAACATGTTTGAGTACATGATATTTGTAATAAACTAGTAAAAAGGACAACTGCATAAATTCTAGCATGCAATTAAATAATGTACTTTAATGAATTGTTTCTTATTAAATATCATTGGTAAACAGACATGGAATTTATTATTTTTTCTTGAATAAACCACTTTTATAATTTTAATTTTAACAATTATTGTTAAATTGCATTAGACATAATTATGCAAATGTGAGAAACTGGGGTTGAGGCGCAAGACTTAACATGTTCGCCAGTATCAGATTGGCGAGATCTACTCACTGTGTCACCGGATGGCTATTTTGTTTAGTGGGGAGGGTCTAGCAGGATCATCAATAAAATGTTGGCGATACATGAGTAAGAGCAACCACTTTTAAATATCAACAAGTTTAATATAAAACTAAAAGTATACAACATTACAGGATTCAACATAACATGACGTGCTAGGGATACAGGTCCCATGTTCTAGCTACAAATACACATAGAGAGTATTATTAAAACTGATTTCTAATGCTTAGTATCGACTGAGAGAGAGCGTACATAAGATTGGTTAATTATTAGTGTTGTAACAAATAGTATATTCGGCCGGAGGCCGAAAACTGAATATTTGGCCAGGATAGCCGAATATTCGGCATGATTAACGCACGTACAAAAATTGGTGCGCAAACCGCATTATGGCAAGGATCCTGCTCTCTATTGGCCCACTGTCACTACGCTTCGCCAATCGCGTTAATTCTTGGCAGTTGTAGCCGACAGACAAGAGTGTCATGGAAGTATGTGATAAAGGATGATATCAAATGACCTACACTTGTAAATAACGGAAAAAGAACAGAGAAGGACCGTGAAATGAAAATGTGAAAATAAATATGAAATTGAGTTGATAACATAATCGAACAAGTCGAGGCAGCTTATTGGCACAAAATTCACACCCATCAATGCCAAACAATTGTTGTCATAGACTTTGGAAAGCTAAATACTTGTAATGAAAGTCACTTAGCGTGCACAGGCGAAAGCCTGGGGCCGTTCGGGCTATCAAGCTGTCTCGAATCTGCGAAATCATAACTGTGACTTATATCGACATCCTATCTGTCTCTTTTCTCCGTTATCATCAGGCTGAGTCACGTAATTGTAAAATGGGAACTCTACGATGGAAAAGCGTCTAATTGAAAGTATTGTGAGCGCGTATTATGTACGTGTACGTGTGCTGATTATGATGTATGCACAGGCATACATGGATTAGAGCGATAGAGATAAGAGAAAGGGAAGAGCAAAGACGAGCGCTTAAAAAGGATAGACAGGGTCAGACCCTCAGATGTGTGATGATTCTCGAACAAATAGGTGTGTACGTGTGCTGATCTTTGTAATTATAAATTGTGAATACATGTGACTAATATTATTTTCTTTTTTATTTTTATTTTGTGCATGTTTCAAGTTATAAATAAATATAAACAAACAACACTAACTCAATAACATTAAATCTAAGTTTCAAAATGATTAATTTACTCCTGTTTTAGGTATTCAGTATTCGGCCGAATAGTGATTAAATATTCGGTATTCGGCTGAATAGTGAAAAATAGGCCGAATACCGAATAGTAACCGAATATTCGTTACATCACTATTAATTATCATATCTCTGTGCAGCAGGGTGTAACTTCATAGGCAAATTATTCAGAGAACCAGGAAGATGCTGGGACAACACTTACTTACTTCACAAAGATAGAGATAAATCCATAGGAACTTGCTCGTATTGGAGGATACAACACAAAGTAAAAAGTTATCTACTTGTAGAATGATTGTCGTGAAAATTGGGTGTGCTATCATTATATCCTCATCAGGTGTGGGAATTTGGTCAGGTGATCTTTTGTTGAGTGATGATACTTAGACTGGGCTGGGCTGACTAGGACGGTGAAAATCAGTCTACTTCAGACAGATAGTTTACTATTTATTTTGATTGTTTTTAGATTCTTACAGTGGACTTGGTTAAATGTCAACTTTCCCACACATTAACAATTAATTGTTATAATTTTAAATTGAAACTTTCGCAAATCGAAGAGAGGGGGAAGGGACTTGTTGTGTCAAGGACCCTCTCTAACATGAGTTCCTAGTCGATTGTTTACTGTTAAGAATATAATTTGCTTGTCTATTTTCCTAATTCTGTGGTCTAACTCATCTTTTCACTAAAATTTACAGAAACACACGCTCCTGGATCTCACACAAGTCCATTGTATGAAATTTATAACAAGTTTGAAATGACATTCAATTATTATAAATTTTTCAATAAAGCAGCAGCAATTATTAACAGTAATCTAAATACCATAACTAACAGTTAAACAATCAATAGATATCTTTTTAGTAAAATGAAAACTGGATGCTATAAAATTAATTGTTTTACATAATTGAACACAGAGCCCTCAAAATGTGTTTGAATTATTTATCTTTAAAATAATTCAACAGATACAGAAATCAGTATGTACTGTTCAAAATATTTTCACAATTCAAAATTAACCTCAAGGCACAATGTTCTTTAGCTTCAGAGATGGTCCATGCAGCCATTGACAGGCAATACAAACTTTAAATCAACTTCTTGTAAATAACCTTACAGACATCAAAAACCAGCAGAAATAAAATTTAATAATTAATAATAAAAATAATAGTAATTTTATTTCTGCTGTCTTTTGGTGTTTGTGAGATCATTTATTTGCTTATTAAGCCAGTATGCCTAGAAGTGACTTTAATCAAGTTCTTGTAATTTACATGATTTCTATTTACAATCCCAAAACTTTTATCTGATAATCATACTTTGAAACATTATTGTAATGCTACTAGGAATTGCATTACTTGTAAGTGGTTTACTAATAACCAGTTTTAAAAAAAGCAGTAATTTGATAAAAATAGATACACACAATAATCTAAAGGAAAATATTTATTTGTTTATACTTTCATAAATATTCACTTTTATATATATATAAAGACCTATGTGCTCCAATAATTATTTGTGCATTTCCATTTGTTATATCAAGCCAATTATTCCAGTGAGCTTTTGGAGTGAGCCCTGAATGAAGTGTCAAATGTTTTTTTTATTTAAACTGTTAAAACTGTATGAAGTTTATGTCATTTTTCTTTTAAATTATTACTTTACAGTTCTTTACAATTTTTGAAGTATCATGCTACAGATCTAAGCTGGACAGTTTGATGATTTGCCACTGACTCAAACATAAGAGCTGACCTACAAGGGGCTAAACTGATAAAGCTGTCTCACTATGTTGAACACCTTTGAAATCTGGAAGCACTTGAAATTTACAAAGCTGGGTTACATGCCAATTGCATTAACTCTAATGATGCCATCAATGTGTGGAATCACATGCATGGAAGTACTGCTATAAAGGAACGGGTAATGCCCACACCAGCAGTTAGAAACCATGCCCCCACCCTCAATTGATTTAATTCATATGTATGTATATCATTTTTGTATTACTTATATCATTCCAGCACCATGGTAACACACATGCATATTTTTGTATACATACATCTGGAGTGTTCCATTGGTTTAAAAATCTGTTTGTGCTGTTCCATTTTTTAAAAATAATTTTGTAATTTTGTTCTTCACATTCACATGTTCGAATCCGACTGGTTTTTTAAACCTAAAGAAGACCGAAAGTACGGTCGAAAGCATTTGTTTTCTATTAAATATTTACTACTGAGCTTTTGAGGTTTAAGAGTGTTAATTTATATACGATCCAGTATCTATGTAAGAAAGTTGTTTTAACAGTTTGATGATTTGTTTCTTCACCTATAACACCCTAAAGTGGCCTAACAATTGTAGTTGACAAAATTGAACAAATTTGTTTGAATGTGAGTGCTCACTGCCCATTTTTTAATCATAGCAATTAAAAAATACAGCATTACAAAACTGCTGCTTTTCAATAAAGAAGAAAGAGAATTCAATTATACACAATGCACTAGCGATTTAATTATAGACTCACTGCCAAATCAGCAACTAAATCACCAGTGAGCTCAATTTTGCATTTGAAGTTTAAAAATTACCAGTAAAAAAAGGTATTAATTTATGAATAATTATCAGGTATAGAAACCAATAAATTACCATACAATCAACATTTTAACAGTACGATTTCAAGTTAATATGCAAAAGCATGAAATTTACCAGATATGTAGTGTAAGGAGTAGATTCTAACCTATTTTGTTTTGTTTGGGAATCATTTTTTGTTTGTTTTTTCTATTTATTTTAGGGCATTTTATTTTGTTAAGGATAGACTTCTGCACCTCATTCAAACAAAATTCTGAAACTAAAAATGAAATTCACCTTACTATGATAATTGCTGAGGGCAAATTGAATGAGTCATCGACCTGGAAATGACATCTCAGGAAGAACTTCCAAAGGGAAGTTAAAAGAATGATCTCCAAACTCAAATTGTCATCAAAAATTAAAAGAAAAAACAAATTATGTGAGATTGATGACATGACATGAAAAGAAGATTGCTAAGTTTAAATAAATGTTAACTATTGTGTAGGTGTAAAAATGTAATATCACCATCCCAGCACTATTAGAAAAGAGATGAGCTGCAAATAAGACAAGGTGAAGCTAAGGATCCAAGCAAAGTTAAGGAAAAACACTTTCGAATTAAATGGCGTAGAAGTTTCTTGGTGATGGTTAGGCAAGTTAATTATAAGATTCTTTTGTGAACTTTCTATATACAGTCCAGTTTCATATTTATTGTTGGCTTTTTGTGGAGATAATTCTAAGTTAATTTTAAGTTCCCAAGTGTCAGAAAAGATTTTTGTACATAATTGTTTTTCGTTTTGATTAGATAAAGTATCTTTTTCAAATTTTCTAACTTATTTTGTATTGTACGTTGTAAGTCAAAAACTATTTAACAGAATTTTGTTTTCCTTTTTTATTTATAGTAAAGTAACTATTTTGGGCTTTTCATACATTAACAGAACAGTAATTTTTTTTTGTCCGTTTAAAAGTCCAGGTCTGGCACCAACTGACCCTTGTTTTTGGTTTATGTAATGCACATTAAATAATTTCCAAGCTTCTGAAAAAATAGATATTAGGCCAGGAACACACATGTGTAAACTTCGGCGTAAAATCTAGCATAAAACAGAAAGCATAAAAATTTTTCTGAAATTTTGGCTGAAACATAACTGAAAAAAGAGTAGAACACGTCTCTACTTTTTACGCTGTAAAACTTTTACGCCAAAATTCCTCCAATAAAGAGAAGTGTGTTTTGTGACGTCAAAGTAGACATGTGGTTTTTATTCTAACAATGGCGGCAATGATTGCCGCCAAATGTCCACTTTTCGAGACCGTCACAATTGTAGGGTAAACCATCATGGTTAACCCTACAATTGTGACGGTCTCGAAAAAGAGAAAAATAAACGAAATAGAAGAGTTTATCGAACCCAATTGATCACATCAGTGTCTTTATGACATAAAAAGTGCCACATATAAAGACAGTGTTTAAACAAAGTGTATGCACAGCCATAAGTGCTAAATTTCAAACAACAGGTAGGTCTAGTAAAATCAATATATAATATTTAGATCACATGTTGTTTATTTCAATTTGGAATACAAGTCTATTAATTTAAATTTTCTAGATTATGGCAGAGGCAGCAGAGAAAAAATGAAAGGTACAGAAGGATAGATATATGAGAGAAAAAAAATTAATAAAATGTAGCACTTAGTAACAGTGGTATTTTTGATCGTTAAATTGTAGTTCCAGAATCAACAAATTATTAAATTCATGTAAATCTTGCTCTCGAAATAGTTTCCTAACCCACCAGTGTCTATTTTGGCATTTTTTAATAAAATTATTTCTTAATACAGTAGAGCTTCGATTATCCAAAAGTCAATCATCCAAAACAATTCCAGTCCGCAAATTTAAATTTTCGCCAGTGCTGTGGCGCAGCAATCTTTGGCTATGTCTTAGGCTACTCAAATATTTTACGTTTTTGATACTAAATTAACTTCTGAAGTATAATTTTTTATTGTTTTTATATTTTTCAATATATTTATTTTGTTCGTACAAAATAAAAAAATAATTTTTAATAATACAATAGTTTTCGTTAGGCTTAACATCAACAAAAATTCAACGCAAAGTGACACGGAATGGAGAAAAATGTCAAGATGGGATAAATTAATATATTTTTTCGTACATAACCAGTTATCCGAAACATCGATCTTCCGAACAACCCCAGTCCCCAATTGATTCGGATAATCGACGCTCTACTGTATCATCAATGATTGAGTGGAATACAACCACCAACAAATATCATCATCAGATACTGACAGTGCCATTTCACTAAACTACATATGACGATGTTACATTTCCATTTCCTATTTGGCCAGAACTTTTACTTATGTGTGTTCTGGCATAAAAGCATAAAACAGAAACTGAACTGAAGGCTGATTTCTGATTCAGTTTTCTGCCACACAATTTTATGCATGTGTGTTCCTGGCCTTACAATAGTATCACACTGAAATATATGTATGCATGTTTTTCAGTGAAGTGGATAATAATTCTGCTTAAACATAGCTTTACTGGATAAAAAATTGCCAGGACAGATAAGTTTAAACTTACAAAATTTAAGAAAGATTCTAAAGTTTTACATATTGAGGCAGATTGAGGGAAGTATGTCATGTTTACCAATACATGAAAATTTCAGAACAAATGGCATTAATGAGGCTACATTAAGTTGACTTTGTGCCTGATTTAATATGCATGCCTCAACTTTTGAGAGAGAAAAATGGTGCATATTAGAATCAACAAATCACAATACTTAGAATACAATACTTACATTATTCACAAAGCAAATTATATTATAAAAGTTAAAAAAATATGTATATAATAAAAATGCAATTTGTTATTCAAAATGAAAAATAATTAATACAGATTTTCTTTATTACATGCAAACTTTGCCTAGTAAACTAATGTAGCTTAAAATTATTACTTTTTTTCAAATTTACCTTTTAAAAGAATTACTGGAGATATGCAGAACTCTCAAACTATTATCATTTACAGAAGCTACATATTCTTCCTATAACAATAACAAAAATCATAAATTTGAAAAATATTAAAACTTAAGAATGCTTAATATTTAAGTAGTTTACTTTAGATCCAAATGAGACACAGTTCTGTTTGGGAAGCACAGGTTTTAAAAGAAATCTTTTTTGTTTTACATTTCCAGCATTAACTGGAACATGAAACAACCTATAAAAATCTATAAGTAAATTTGCATATATGTTAGTATAAATTTATAAAATCTCAAAATTGAAAAAACTAAGAAGTAATACCTTCATTGTTTTTCTTCACAATCACATACCAAGAAAATTCTTTATGTGGAATATAAAATGCTTTGATTGGATTTTGGAAATTTAAGTTGTATGTCTAAAAGATAAAAATAATAAATAAAAAGAAAGAAAATTACAAGATATGTTTCTATGCATGGAAATGTAATTAATTATATATAAAATTTTTTAGAAGCACATGTTACCTTTAATATTAAGCCATCTTCATATTCCCATAAAAAAACTTCTCCATCTTCAGAACACGTAAAAATCTATTAAAACATTTTACAACAAAAATTTTAAATTATTTTTTGAAATATAAAAAGAACTATTCTATTAATTGAATTAATCACACATTAGACAAAATATTAATTATTATAAATGTGATAAACAAAAATAAGAATAAGAAAAGTACAATTATAAAATAAACAAAACCCAAATTTTATTTAAGATTAAATGTATTTGGATATAAAGTAGCAGCATTTCATTCTCTTCTTCATTGAGCATATCTGTACTCTTCAACAACTGATGTCAAAAGGAAATCAGTTTTATTGAAAATACTGCAATTTCATTTAGCTTCTCATGGTGATTATTCATAACCTTTCTTACAATTTTCTTTGTAGGATCCTTTCACCAACAAAAGCAAACAATATGCCAGAAGCAGTTAAGAACCTCAACATAACACATGTAACTCTATTAACCTATTACAAAATCATTCCAAAAACAAAAGGTCAAAGTTACTACAATCTGCCAGCCTATTTTCTAGTCTTAGAAATAAAAAAAAGTGCTCTCTTAAAAAAAATGATCTTTTGATGAGTAATAAGAAGGAAAATCTCAGCCTTTACATCAGCAGTACCTATCACATACTTAGGGTCAGACTTACCAAACACAGAGATTATCATCATAGAAAAACATCTGCAATCTTTGCCAAAGAGCTAATCTTCAACAGAAATACTATTCATTTGGCAAGATGCTAAGATTACAAAAACTATTGCAAGATATCTGGACTGCTGAAGAACTTATTGCAATCATGCAGATCCCTTCCTACTCAAAAGATGAGAAAAATTGGACATTGATACATGGATATGGCTAATAATCTCATGAAGCCAAACTAAAATATTGGAGTATTGTACATAGTTTTCAAAAATATTAATAAATAATTCATTATAAATTGAAAAGTGCTACTTGGTATTATCATTAAAACATTATGACAAGAATTCTCCGGAGTCATTTCAACAATGATCATCTGAAGCCAATATAAATCAAATCTCTATTGAATGTATTGTCACAAAGGGGAATGGCATATACTCCCAGGGTTTTATTTATATTTAGTGATTCTTCCCACAAAGTGGAAGGACCATTTTGTAAAGTGAAAATAGCAGAGGTTAATTTGTAAGTGATATTGTACCTGAGTCTGTTTATATATAGATGATAAAATGTGATTATATTGCACAATTAAACAATCTACTTTTGTTATCATTTGGATATACTATGTCACTACTCTTCAGACTCCAGTATGATTGCTATCAATGCCCTCAATAAGTTGCCTAGAAACCTCATGTGCAGGGTTTAAGCTGGGAAAAATTTTTCTGTAGCAGTTTAGTTAATTTTACTAAAAAAGTTGTAGCAAAACTTTAGAAAACGTGGCTGACATTTCTCATCTGTGAGGCTGCTCAGAAAAATACACAATACATTATTGTTTCAACATTTGTTTATTCACATAGATACTGTATATTATTATTACAGTGTACTGCACTGTTAATGAATAGTGAATCTATCATTACAACTCACAAGTATCATACATTATTGAGCAATTATTCTTAGTTTTGATTCACACCAGGCAACAAATATTAAATGAAAATCAAATACAGGTATCCCTCGGTTTACGCCGCAGTTCCGTTCCTACAAAAGCCGGCGTAAAATGAACCCGTATTTACAGGGAGGTATAGGGTTAGGTTCTACATAAGTGAAAAATAAGCTAATAATTTTGTTTATTAATACAATATAATACAAAATACATATAAATTTTTAATTTTTAAAATGTATTTTATCATAAAATAAAGTAAAATGTTTTTATTTAAAAATTTTAGTTTCGAATTTCTTACATTTTTCGGAAAAAAGTATCCATCTTTAATTGTTTACATTTTTGATTTCTTTCATTAAGAATTTCGGAATATGGTCGAATATGATGCTCCTTTTTACATTTGCACTTCGCTCCCAACATTGTCTAACTCACAAACTTCATCCGTCAAACTTTCCTTAGTTGAAAGGATACGTTAACCCGACGTAGAGCTACAGACGAGCGAAGACACTGATTGGTCGACCACCGGTCGCCGTAGCGCATATATAAGGTCAGTTTGAGCGGGAAAATTCAAGGTGGCTAAGGAGAGATAAATATCGTCTGGCCAACGAGAAGTAGATTTGTCTCACTAACGATAATTTGTGATCGCCGGAAGTGCTATTGCGTCGTAAGGTGTTTTCCTGAATGAACTGATACGGGATACATTCATTGGCGCTATGGATTCGGACGCCATTTATTGGACTATTAAGTTTAATATCTTGACTCGTGGGTACCTAAACGTTTAGTATTTTAATATTAATTTAATGCAAATGTATACATACCCAGTAATATTAAACAGAAAAAATAAATATATTTAATAAAAATCTTTGTTTTAACGAATGTACAATGACGTGGCTCGGTAAATACGTCAACACTGAAATGAAAATCAGTCTAGCGTAGGGAAAATCGGGAAATTACACCTCGAAATGGCAAATTTGCAGCAGCGTTATTGTGAATCGGCGTAAATTGAACCAGCGTAAACCGAGGGCTACCTGTACCTGTCTTGGAGGATCATTTATGGAGGTGTTCAACAAGTTGTTAACATTTTTTAATTGGATTTACTTTTGAATTGGAGTTGTTGTTAATTTCATTTCACAGAAACCTCTTTCATGTTCAACAGTGTGCATTGGGAATGAAAGAACAAATTCAATAACTGTTGCTATATGAGGGTAATCTCAGAGAAAGTAATTTACAACTGTCATTTTATAAACTTTAGCTGATGACATATCCTTACAACTGATAGTAACAAATCTTTTAAACAAATCCCACTCTATAAGAAATTGTGTTTTGTCTATTCCATTAAACTGTATTTGCAAAAACTTATGAATATCTGCCATTCCAGTATGACCATATCAGTAAATTCACTTGAGTCTGAACTCTGAATATTTCTTGACAACAGTATGATAAACAGTTTCAACTGTTCCAAATCAGAAAGCCTGATTTCTAAATTGGCAATCAAAGTAGGTAGAAAAACCCATTTCACATTTTCCAAAGAACACTGTTCCTTTAGATAGTCTTTTATCACATGACCATCAAACATGAATTCACAATAACTGAGACATCACTGGGCACTTTAGCTAAACAACATAGTATAATAACAAGTACAGTATTATTGCAGATTGTCCAGCATGTCAGTCTATCTGAGGAGACCACAAAATTATATATTTCCATATGGTAAAAACCATATGTGAGGATATACATCCCTCGGTAGAGGACACGTAAAAAGAAAAAAGTTATGTCATATAGTCTTATAGATGCCAAGTTTTATTCTAAAATTGTAAAATTATATACTTATATTCTATTTTATTCTGTAAATGTTTTAATTTTTACTTCTTTCAAAATGAATTTTTATTAGTGATGTAACGAATATTCAGTTACTATTCGGTATTCGGCCTATTTTTTGCTATTCGGCCTAATACCAAATATTTAAATCATTATTCGGCCGAATACCGAATACTTAAAAACAGGAGTGAGAAATAACAAAATCACAGTAAATTAATCATTTTGGTATTTAGATTTAATGTTATCGTGTAGTGTTATTTGTTTATATTTATTTATAACTTATAACATGCACAAAACAAAAAAGAAAATAATATTAGTCACATGTATTCACAATTTATAATTACAAAGATCAGCACACGCACACACCTATTCGTTCGAGAATTGTTGTACATCTGAGGGTCTGTCACTGCCTATCCTTTTTTTTAAGCACTCGTCTTTGCTCTTCCCTTTCTTTTTCCTCTATCGCTCTAGACCATGTATGCCTATGCATACATCATAATACCCCGCTCACGATACTTTCGATTCGTCACTTTTCCATTGTAGATTTCCCATTTTACAATTACGTGACTCATAGCCTGGTGATAATGGTGAAAAGAGACAGATAGAACGTCAGTATAAGTCACAGTTATGATTTCACAGATCCCAAACAGCATGGTAGCCCGAACGGCCCCAGGCTTTCGCCCGTGCATGCTAAGTAACTTTCATTACAAGCATTTAGCTTTCCAAAGTCTATAAAAACAATTGTTTGGCATTGACGGCTGCAAATTTTGCGCCAATAAGCTGCCTCAACCTGTTCAATTATGTTATCAACTCAATTTCATATTTATTTTCACATTTTTACTTTGCGGTCCTTCTCTGTTCTTTTTCTGTTATTTACACGTGTAGGCAGTGGCGTAGCGTGAGTGTCAGTCGCCTGGGTGGAGGAAAATTTCGCCACCTTATTTAGGTATTTCAATTTAAAAGACTAAAAATCAGTTTTGTCACAGAACAAGCAATGAAAAATTCCATGATAGTGCAGCGACCTGTTTAAAATAGCTGTATTGGATAGTGGTGGTGTATATGAATGCGAGTGAATCATGCAAGCGAAAAGAAAGGGGGGAGAAAGGTCAACAGGTTGTGCTGGATATCCTCGGATGAAATTACCTGGACGGCGAGCCAATTCCCAGACTGTCCGAACGATAGCACTATTGTAGGCACGATGCAAATATAGATTAGAATGGTTCAAATTTTTACAAGATATTATTATTATTTATTGTGAAATTTTTCCGCTCCTTAAAAAGTGCCACCCAGGGCGGGCCGCCCCTGCTACACCACGCCACTGTGTGTAGGTCATTTCATTGTCATCCACATTTGATATCATCATTTATCACATACTGCCACGACGCTCTTGTATGTCCGCTACAGCTGCCAAGAATTAACGCGATTGGCGAAGCGTAGTGACAGCGGGTCAATAGAGAGCAGGGTCCTTGCCATAATGCGGTTTGCACACCAATTTTCGTAGTGTATTAATCAAGCCGAATAGTTTGGCCAAATATTCGGCTATTTGGCCATGCTCCTGATCAAATATTCGGTATTCGGCCTGAGGCCGAATATACTATTCGTTGTAACACTAATTTTTATCTGTTAGACTAGGATTATTTCTTATTTTTCATGTAGATGCCCAGTATTCAATGCTTATATTTATTTTATACAAGTTTGTTTGTATCACATGCTGTAGGCCAGATCACATTTCACATAATAACTTGTAGTTGGCATCGTAATAAAAACCATAACCTACAGATTAACTCATTAGTTGTCAGTCAACTTGTTAAAATAAAAATTTCTTTTAAATCTCATTTATAAGCCAAATGAACTGCTGAATTATTGGGCTATAATATACTACAGTCCAATATTTCAGCAGTTCATTTGGTTTTACTATCAGGTTTTTGAGCTGATGTTCACACAAATTGGATACTACTGTTAAGTTAATTTTCATTTATATTTCTTTGTTAAATAAAATGAAATTAAGATACAATCACCTATCAAAACAAATTTTGAATGTATTAAACATTTATAGGTTCAGTTTTTGGGAACTGTTGCTTTACATGAGTCAATACTAATTTTTTACAGAGTAATTATACATGGTATTTCCACACAAATCAGATATTACACTCTGTGATTAAAAATCTTTAGCATTTACTTTTGTCATTTTAAAAAAATACATGGCTTCTCAAAGAAGCCAGGTGGCATAACTGTCAATGTTTTTTTCTGTTACTTCACATGTTATACCAAAAATAAAATCAATGGTCTGCATCACTACATTCAATGACAACAATATTAACTAGTACTTGCCAACTTATAATGGCTTATTCTTTAATTTTTTTGAAAACTATGACTCTTATGTAAAAATTATTTGTTTTTTCATCTTTGAAATGTCCTGCTTAGCCTATTTAAGCATGCATACCAAGCATATAAGAGCATACTTTTATTTGTGCCAGCTTGTTTTAACTTATAAGAGCACAACTATATACTGTTGTGACAATGTTCTAACACAGTATAATTCAGTGACATATCTGTAGTAACCTTTATTTAAAAAAATGTTTCCAATACAGTGGGTGATCGGATAACAAACACTTTCATGAAAGATTTTTATGTTCAGACAATGAACACCTCACAGAACAAACACAAGAAGCAGCAATGTAAAATAATGAATATCGATTGGTCTTCCTTTATCTTCAGGCAACAATTCAAAACTTTTTGGAGCGCAGGATATGTTGACATCAACATTCAACCCAGTATATACTGATTGGATAGTATTCCCCAAACTTTGAAACTCTCCCTTGTAATTCCAACCTTTTATTTTTCTGACAGAAACAATTCTTTTATGTTTTCTTCTGAAAAAGTGGATTAATGTTGATATCTGCTAATGTTGAGATCTTTTCAAGAAGTGGGAGGATGTCACAACAATGGTCTTAAAATGACATCCAAACCAAGTTGAGGTTAATAGGCTTAGGGATCTCTACAATTACAATGCTATTAATTACTTCTGAAAAATCCTGAAGACAGAAAAGCAATCGACATTGGACAGATTCTTTAACCCCCACAAATGGAAAAAACACGACTAATAAAAATGCAAGACTGTGTATTTTTATTATTACATATGAATAAATGTAGTAAAAAAGTATATATTTTTTATTTTTTGGGGTCTCCAGAATGAATTAATCAAATTCCCACAGAAACCTATGTAAATAAATAATCAGTTAACAAACAATTTGGATAGCAAACAAAGTTTTGGAACAAATGTTCATTAACTGATCACCCACTGTACATGTTTTTTAAGTACTTTACAGAATATAGTGTTGATATTGCTCTGTCTATAAGAGCATAATGTTGCATACATGAAAATATAGTAGCAACATTTTAAAAAAATTCTTTATCAGCATTACTTTTATTACTGAATATTCTAGTTTTTAAATTAGAATACTCAGTAAACTAAACTTCTCTAATTTAAATTAATTTGGGATAAAAATTCTCTGCAATAATTGTACTATCTAATATTATACTTAATAACTTTGATACAGTAGTAATCAGTCTTAAATTACCAACCTGAAACAACACTTCTGGATTATGCTGAATGGAGACAACAGCAGTTTGATGTCCAACTAAATCTCTCAAACATTCTCCTGTGGCTGTGCAAAATACTTTAACATTACATCCATATGGAACAAAAAGATATCTGATGATAAAAATCAATTCATTATAGCAATCATTGACCTAGTACTTTAAAATGAAATAAGTTTACTTTAAAAACCACCATAATTACATTTTATCAAAAAATCTAAATGGAAAATAGATATTAGAGAGGTTGAGGCACATGTATTTAGCCCAAAACGTGTACGAGTAACGGGTGAGTGCTGCCATCTGGCAGTTCTGGACCGTCGATAATGGCGTTTGCTACGTGTAGCTTGGTGAGTACACGATCGGCTTAAACGTCTTCATTTTTTTTGTGTTTGGGGTTAAAATTATGATTTATTTTGCTTCCGCCATTTTTTTCAACTTATTTCCTGTGAGTCAATGCGTGATGTTCACTGAGTCACGTGATGTTATGAACGTGCACCTCAATGATTTTTACTTGGACTTGAAACGTGTAATGTGTACTTCTGCTACCCGTACACGTTTAACGTTTGAACTTGTGCCTCAACCTCTCTACTTATTTATTTTATTCTGCTACCCGTACACGTTTAACGTTTGAACTTGTGCCTCAACCTCTCTATTAAGCTAAGACAATTGAACTTAACATTTAATAATTTGAATTGAATGTATGCAATAAAGTAATTAATTAACAAGGTTAATAATGTATTCCTTCAACAAACTTTAAACACTCTTTCAGAAGGAAAATGTCTCTTAATTTAAAATAACTAACATTTTTGGCCTTCTTCAAAGACCTGCATCAGACTTACAGAGAAAAAACAAACACAAACTGAGAATTCCAAATTTAGGATGTTTTTTGAGATTATACTTCTATATTAGAAAAATGTTTGATTTAAATGCTATAATTTGTTTTGCATCTTCCCAATTGATCATTACCTGAAGCTCATTTACACATTAGTACAGTTATGGGTTTATTATTGGATATATCATCTTTATGTTCTGCAATCTTGTGAGTCCAAGATTTATTAGCTTCCTTTACGAAGTATTCAATAAGACTAAAAATATTCTGAAAGACTTTCTATATTCTGTTTATTTTTAAGAGTCAGTCGACAATAATAAACTCACGCAGGAATCATGCGATCGCTAAGGACAGGGCTGAATTGAAAAAAATATTCAATTTTTTTCAAAATAAAACACATTAATTTTAAAAACATATACAATTAGAAAAAACATAAAAACTAATGATAAAGGCAAGGATTATAAATAAAACATATTTTAAATACTAAATATAAAACAACTTATTAAAAAATAATTAAAAGTAAATAAAATCAATTCGAGAAATCGCCGTCACTTTCATCGTTTAAATTAAAAATGATTCATTATTTAATTCTATCATATTGTCTAACCGCCACATATTAATTTCAACCTTGTCTTTAACATGTTCAACGCATTTTTTCCATATTTCTGGCATTATTGTTCCCATAGCCTCATAAAATAATTTATACATTTCTGAAAATTTAAAGTTAGTATTTCTAGTTGCTACATACCATTTGCACATGCCAACTGAACCTCCCAAACAACAAACCAATACTGCCCTGTTGATTAGTATGCATCAGTGCATCTGGTAAAGTGAGCGACTAATCACAAAGCATACTTTGAAGAACACGTGACAGTTACTCGTTGAATATTGTTTTGGAGCACTGTTGAAAATAAATAGACTATAGCTATGTACATATGTTGTTTGAGTAAATTAATTTGGTGGTCATCTGAATGTTTTATTGGTTACTTTCTCAGAAATTCTCGGCTCCGTTTCAAATGAATTGCCTCAAACAATAGAGGCATTTCACCATTACTCTCAAACTCTCAATACATGTTTCAACCAACTGTGACAGAATAGCATACCTAGATTACACTTATTTTAATTTTAAAAAAATATATGAAATTATTCAAACTTCAAGACAGCATTAAAAATAAAAATTGCATTATAGTGAATATTTTTTTTTTTAGTTTACTGTATAAGTTGGTGACCCCACAGAAAACCCATTGTGACCCATAGGTTGGGAACCTGTGGCTTAGAATATTGTCCTAGGTGGGGTGTTTGGCTATATACTGATACAATATCCATGCACAGAATAAACAGTAATAGTGACAATACCAATTCCTGATGCACACCAACAGTTATTGGAAAAGGTGAAGTTCCAGCTGGGCACCTCACCACACTGGTGTTGTTGTGGTATAAAAGCTGAGCCCATTTCATATAGGATTCAGGTACATTGTGTGCTTGGAGTGTTTTCAATATGTGCACATGTGGTACTTTGTTGAATGCCTTTTCCAAATCCAGAAAAGTCACATGAATAGATTTATTATTTTTTATGTTAGTATACAGACAGCATGAATGGTATCAATTAATTTGGAGTTATTTTGACAATTATGCTTAGGCAAATGTCAAGGATACACTCAAAGATTTTCATTGTATGACAGACTTACGATTTGTTGTTAAACTAAGTGCTGCTCGCAGCGATGCTGTTGAGAGTGTTGCTAAACTCGTTTTCTTGAAGCGCAGCAATCTAACTGGTTTGAGGTTAAATCTGCAGTGCTTATTTTAGTTGCTTTTCTTGCTGCAACAAGATGGCTGCCTCCACAAGGAAAATGTGTCAAGTTGATTTCTTTTATGACATGACAATAAAAGTATAAGATTTTGATCACCTTGATTCAATATTATGTTTGTACTAATTTTTCTTTTAAAATACTCATTAGTAAAATAAAATATTTGATAAAACTTTTATATTTAAAATGTTTTACTATCTACTTTATGCTGCAGAAACTGCTTGCATTAAATTTAAATTGTTAATTTTACCTCTCAAACAAAGTCTTATATCGCAAAAATGAATCACTTTTAAAATTTTTGAAATTAAATAATTCGCAAAACATTTTAATAGCCGCATTGAAATTTGCCATTTTAAAACCGCAGCACTGCTATGAATGAATTGTTAAAACACCTTCAGCAGTGATTACAGCAAAAGCAGCAGTATTGCTCCACAAGTGCTGAATTTAACAACAAGCCGTTATTGCAGCGGTTCCCAACCTTTTTTCATTAGCGTACCCCGTGACATGTCATTTCTCTAGATTGTACCCCTCATTTAAGAAATTTAGTGAGTAACAGTATTGTTAATTTTACATATTGTAACTTTAAATTAAAAAAAAAAAAAAAAAAAAAAAAAACTAATTTATAATGTTGATAAAAAGAATATATTTTCGTTCATACATGTAAAAATAAATACATTTACAATACAAATATAAAAATTATAATAAAAATAAAATTGCACAATAAAACTAACTTGAAAGTATTTGATTTTATATTAAAGGAGTTCAGTGTGAGCCTTGTCCTTGTTTTTTCTCACATAATTTTTTTTATGTCAGGTTCGATTGATGTGAGGTATAATCTCAAATTTGGATCTTCAGCTTATTGCGATTCTTATTTTTAATTATATAGATAGGAAGAAAAAGCTCTTTCCACAAGCACAGTACTTGTAAATGGCAAAAAAAACTGAAGTGCTTTATCAGAAGTAGCTCAAATTCTTTGTTAATGTCTACCCAAAAGTTAAAAAGATATTTTGATTTAAATTGGCATTTTAAAATCGAATTGGTTGAAATTTCGATCAAATTCTCTTTTTCCTTACTTAACAATTTAGCTACCTGAAAGTATTCCTCTTCAAATGGATTTAGAATCCAATAGTTTGTGTTGTCAGGTTTTGGAAAGTATTTCTGGAAATCCGATTTTAATCCTCGTAGGCTAAATGTTCAATTATTTGTTGATTTAATTCTGGAGAAAATCATAATTTGTTTTCAGATAAGAAACTGTGCAATGTTTCAAATACTTCAAGTTGACTATTTTTAATACACGATTTCCAAAAATCAAATTTTTTAATTATAGATTCAATTTTGTCAGACACAGTAAATATCGTTGTTTTATCTTGGAATGCCAAATTTAATTTATTTATATGTAGAAAAATATCTGATAAATATGCGAGAGCCTGAAGCCATTTATCGTCATAAAATTTGGATGAGAGCTTGAAAGGATTGCTTTCAAAAAAACTTATACCTCACGCCTAAGCTCAAATAGTCTGGTAAGAAATTTAACCACGAGATAGCCATCTCACTTCTGTATGAAGGAGCAATGTAGAATGAAGACTCATCATGTCGTCACAGAGCTTTGAAAATTCTTGAGTTTGTGGGCCTTGATTTTATAAAATTAACCACTTGGACAGCTTCATCAAGAACAAGTTTCAATTCACAAGGAAGGCTTTTAGAAGCTAAATTTTGTCTATGGATGCAGCAATAGCTCCAATTTACGTTCGGGGCTACTTTCATTACACGACTGCGAAGACCAGAGTAAATACCCGACATAGACTTGGCACATCGGTACATAATCCACAGCAGTTAGACCAATCAATTCCCTTTTCTTTGACGTAAGAATCAATAGCATTAAAAATATCCTCACCTCTTGTGCATTCTGACAAAGGATGACAAAGTAATAGGTTTTCTTCAATTTCGTTATCGACCAAATATCTTGCTATAACAAGCAAAATAACAAAATTGGCAACATCTGTGCTTTCGTCAACTTGAATAGCAAAAAATTTACTGTTTTTAATTCGGCTCATTGTTGTCATTTCAACATCATCAGACATCGCTGAATTCTTCGAGATATTGTATTGTTCAAAAGAGGAATGTTGTTCATTTTAGGTACTTGGTCTTCTCCGAGCATACAGCAAACAGCATCTTTTATACAGGGAAGAATCAAATTCTCAGCTATGGTATGATTTTTGCCACATTTAGCAATACAGTAACTAGCTTCAACGGCATTTTCGAAATTTTTGTCAGATGGCAGGATGTACTACTTCAAACTCGACTTACTCATATTTTGCTCCAAGCGTTTAAAAAAATTATGTTCCTTGTTTTTATAATTGGGATGCTTCATTTGTAAATGTCATAGGAGTAAGGAGATTTCATGCAGCCATTAGATAAAACATCTCCACATAATACACATTGTGGTTTAGGACAGTTTTCATTTCCTATATAAGTAAATCCATATTTAATATATTCATTGCAGTACTTTCTGTTTTTCTCTGTTTTCTGGACTTTTTCAGTGTTTAGATCCGAAGTGCTGTTGTCTTCAGAGCTATTTGCCAATTGAACCCTTTCCACATTATGTGTTAGCTCTTTTTTTGTTCCTTGTTCCAACCACAAGTTATCTATATCTAATGATAACTCAAAGATGAAATTAACGTATCCAATTTCAAAATTTCTCTCCGTTGCGTGTTGCCCTGGATTGAATTTTTGTCGATGACTAACAAAAATTTCCCGTTTATGAAAAAAATAATCATGGCTATCATATCGTCTGAAAATATTTTCTTATTTTGCACAAACAATATATATATATATTAATAAATGTAAACCGAAAACAAATTATATTTTTGAAGTTAGTTTTAACATAAAATTATAACAACTAGTGCCATCTGCTTTGAAAAACTTTCCAATGCTGAAAGTTTCTCGGAAAAATCTAGAGAAACTAGCTATGTCCTTTTCCTTGCTAACAATAAAAAATATTTTTTATAAACAAAAAAAATACTTTTTCGAACAACATGTGGGGATATTATTGAGAGATAATAATAATTACGGTAACACCCCACCATCAAAAGTCCGTAGCATAATCACTAATCACATATAATGATATCCCCACCACCATTGACCGACAGCACAATATTTATTGATCTGTTGCATTGTACAATTGGCAGCATAAGTTTTTATTTCTATTTTTGCATTTTGAAATGTATAATAAAGTTGTGATTGTTGCAAGGAACATTTTTTACCTAATAATTTTTTAATACTATTAGTTTGTGATACATAATATATTATTTTTTCTGCCATAATAACTCTTTTTTCTGTACCCCTAAACAACCTATTGCGTACCCCCAGGGGTATGCGTATCATGGGTTGGGAATCACTGCATTATTGGATGGTAGTTTGTGCATTCACTGACATCTCCCTTCTTTTTCCAGATAGATATGGTGATATTAGTTAGCCATCTCAGGTGGTCATCTAGCTGCTTTTGTGAAATTAAATAATTATAAAACAAAATTATTACTCCAGTTTATTTTCCTGATTATATGAAACAACAAAGAAAAATGTCTCACTAATAAAAATAATTCTTAAAAATTAACTAAAAATATAAAAATGAAACAGATATGACTTTATACAATAGGTTTATAATCATGAGACTAATGACCTTTATCACCTCTCAAACTATCTGTAACTATCAGACAAAGCTATTAATCAATAAAAGTTGATTAATAGTCTTGGTGTCTGTTTAATTGATAAAAGTCTGTGGATCATAACTTATCAGACTGTGGTCACACAGACTGTTCGAATCAAAAGGAGGTGAACCATGTGTCAGGAAATATGATGTCACTGCTCTATTATGTGATGCCTCCAAAGTTTGGTCCAAAAGAATGAAGCCTTTCAAAAAAAAGTTGTCAGGAAATATATCAGAGATGTCACATGGCTAAGGTAGTACATTTCTAGGTATTCGCATGATGTCAAAGTAAGGTCACAACAGATTTTGTATGCATCTGCCATCCAACATGCTATTTCGCAATGAAAAGAAGCTTAAGCAATGGCATCTCAAACAGTGCTCACTTGATAAGTAGTCCTATCATTTTTTGTTTATAGCACTTTTTATATGAGTCACCTCCAAAGGTTGTTTGTAAATGTCTGTCAAATTTGTCTCGCTTAAAAAGATATTAAAATAAAATGTGTAATGATCTGCTTCTATAGTTTTTCTCAAAGATATCAATGGAACCATCAAAATTTTTCCAAAACATTTCATATGACTACAAAACAGGACATTCCAATTTTCAACACGAGTGTTGAGTATTGAAACCAATAATTTGACATCATCAACGATGTTCCAACTTCAAGTACAAAGTGCTTAGTTCTCAGTTCCATTCTCAGCAAGATGGATTTCATTCAAATATTGCACCAATTACCCACAATTCATTGGAAAGTAGCAGTCAACATATCTGTTGAGTGCTGAGTATGTTGAATTAGTGTTGACAACAGCACCACTTCAACGTTGAAAAAAGGAATGACTTTTAACAAATGCTGAGATCAGTGCTTAGTCAGCGTTAAAAATTGGAATGTCCCAAATGTCACACAGATCAGCAGCTTAACCTTTTTGGTCTTATGGCCATCTTCATTTGGAAAGTTACATTTTAGGATTGGAAGCAAGGATTGATGATACTCTTAACTGATAACTTGAACTAGAAAATATTGATTTGAAAATAAACGTTTTCAATTTCATTAAATAAATTCTTTAAAAAATCTGTAGAACTTAAAACAAAAAAAGGCACTGAAACTACTTACTTAGATTTGAAAGAACAAAAAACGGATTTACATTTAATACGATCAGATCCTGCTTTCACTTTCACTATTAATTTACTCGCGTTTTCTTCGTCTTTTTCTCTCTTTACGTTATGGTATTTGTCTAATTCACTCATATTTATTGTCTTGTTCACTCAGAAACTACAACGAACATATTGTTCAAGTAAAAACCAAAATCCACGTGTTTTGTAAACCATGTGAACAGGTGTGTTTCAGCGCCATCTAACAATACGTAACTACTTCAATATTTTATTTAAAATAAATATTGTAAAATATATTACAACATTCATTTTAAATTATATTTGTGTATTTATATTAGTATTTAAATATATAACAGTTTAATATATTATAATTAATATTTACAATTATTTTTTGTTTTTAGTTCTTTCCACCCTGTGGGCACTAACAAGAGCAGTAAGAGAAAGTCTTGTAAGTAGTGCTGTGCGATGTCTATAATTTTAACATCGATGTCAAACATCGATGTTTGCCTAAGCATCGATGCTAAATTTCGATGTCGGATTTCACATCGATGTTTGATCGATGCCCATTGGAACATCGATGTTCAATCAAGATAAACTCAAACAGTTTAAAAAAAACAAAACTTAATTTTATTTTCAACTTGTATAGTTCAATTACAGTTCCAATGCATACAGTTCTTCAATTGATAATGAATTTAAAACTAGAAGTTTATGTACATTCTTTGGCTTTAAAGAACTCCGCTTTTTGTTGATAGTATTTCCAGCTTTGGAAAATAATCTTTCTGCTGGAACTGAAGTGGCAGGAATGCAAAGCCACTTCATGGCAAGTTCACATAAATTATAGTTAAAAAATTTCATGGATTTCCACACATCCAAAGCATTACTATTGTGAGGCACAATAGGGTCATCTAAAAAAGTATTAAAATTTGAATTTAAAGTTGCATTTGTGTTAACATTTCTATCTTAATATCAATTTTTCTGGATGACCAAAGGTCATCATCTTCAAGTTTATTTTCTGCATTATTGTGGAAACTTATTTGAGCCTCAGCAGAGGGAAATTTACAAAGTTCTGCATTTACACATTTAATTGCATTTGCACAACATGCTGGACTTTTAAAATCTAGCTTTTTGAACCTTGGGTCTAGTAATGTGGAAACACTATATACTAACTTCGTCTCAGTGGATTTAAAACGGAAATCAAGATTACTAAAACATTTTTCCAGCAACTTCTTTCCCACATTTGTTTCTGTAGAAACCTTGCAAAGTGTATTAAACATTAACCCTAAAAATGGGATAATTTTACTGATGGTAGTGTGAGTTTCTGCTGAAATTTCATTAGTTACTTTATAAAAAGGTTTTAGTACTTTAAGCGCATCATTCAAAGCACTTAATTCTCTACCAGAGAGCATGTCGGGTGCCCCTGGAAACTTTTGCAATGTTAGTGTAACAAAATTTTTTAGTAGTACAAATCTCTCAATCATCAAGAAATACGAATTCCATCGAGTCTCAACATGCTGAATTAATTTTAATGCCACAGAACCTTTTTCATTCTGCGATGAGTCGGCGTAAACAGACTAACATGGCAGAGTTGAGGGTGAGTTTCAATGAGTGTGAGTTCGTTCACTGTTAAAATAGTGTAAATTTGTAAACATATTTGCAAGAACTTTGTTTCATCGCAATTTCTACTAAATTCCCGGACTGTCCGGGTGAAAACCGAACAGGTGGTAACACTAGGAACAAAGAATGAACTGCATGCATCGATGAATCAAAATTCACATCGATTCAGGATCGATGTTTCAAAAACATCGGAAGGTCGATGCATCGACGAACAAAAACATCGATGTATCGATGTCACATCGATGCATCGCACAGCACTACTTGTAAGAGCATGAGCGAATCTGCATAGGGACTAATAGAGCTTAGCCCTGGGCCCCAAGAGTCAAGGGCCTACTAAAATTGAATTATATCATAAATTTTTAATACTTTTTCTTTAACAATGAGCACTTATCGTATAGTAAAAGATAGTTACAGTAGAACCTTGATTATCCGCCCTAATTGGGGACTGGGGTTGGTCGGATAATTGAAAAGTCGGATAACCGAAAAGTATGAAAAAATCCATTATTAGTGTAGTATATTATTATATCCCATGTAATTAGTATATTAGTATATTAGTATATCGCTATTTTGCGTTGAAATTTCATCGATGTTAAGCCTAACAAAAATTTTTTAAAATAATAATCGTCGCTATTGTATCGTTAAAAATTAAAAAATTAAGCTTCGTTTAAATACTGGCTCCCTTTCATGGTCGAATGAGTGTTGCCAGCTAAAACACGTAAAAATAATATTAAAGTAGTCAAGACATAGCCAAATATTGTAGCACCACATCACTAGCGGACATTTGAAATTTGCCGACTAGGACGGTCGGTTAACCGAGGGGTCGGTTGATCGGGGGTCGGATAATCGAGGTTCTACTGTAATATTAATAACATAATAATAATGATAATTTATAGCAGGGGTGTCCAACCGGCGGCCCAAGGCAAGTTCCAATGCGGCCCAATAAACGTGTAAACAAAACCGACAAAATGTTTTAATTTTTTTATTATTTATCTATTTCAACGGCATAAACTCAAAAAAGAAGTTTCACAAAGCCGTAAACCTTTATTCATATTTTATTTTTGAGTGGAAAGAAAATATTTTCAAATACTTGGAAATGTGTGAATGACGAAGGATTACTAAATAAAGCTGGTGTTGTGACCAGGGCTGTGGAGTTGGGTAAAAATCTACCGACTCCAACTCCGACTCCGACTCCGAATCCGACTCCAGCTAAAACACCAAAACTCCACGACTCCGACTCCATAATCCTGCCAGGGCTGTTGAGTAGCGTAAAAATCTACCGACTCCAACTCCGACTCCGACTCCAGCTAAAACACCAAAACTCCACGACTCCGACTCCGACTCACTGATTGTGACTCAAAGGATTATAGACCCAAATTTGTAAAAAGAAGGGAAAGATGAAAAAAAAAAAAACAAAAGATGTAGTAGTGAGAAAGGTTAAACATATCTTCTGTTGACCCTTAATTTTCCAACCTTTTTCACTTTTTGTCCTTTCTCTCCTTTCCCTGCACTTGGGTCTATAATCCTTTGATTCACAACTACAGCTTTATTTAGTATTTTTTCCGTTGCAAGATTTGGCTACATTGAGCCAAATGTGGCTACTTTTTTTGTTTGACGTATAAAATATCATTTGGTGCTTTGGCTATTTTTTGGGCTACATATTATTTATAATTATATTAGTTGAATAAAAATGCACTTTAAAATAGTGTTTCGTCGCTTTTTATTAATTAGAAACCCAAATATAACAAATATTTGTGTTTTTCAAATAAATTTCCGTTTGTCTCCTTTATAATAAATGAATTTATCTATTTCTAAGTAAAAATTGAAAGTGTCTGTAGAAGTAATTTTTAAAATATCCTTTTTCTTGATAAAGTTTTAATACTTATTATTATAATCCAGACATGTTAATCCTTAAATATACTTGTATATTGGGCTACAAGTATATATTATATGTACTTGTGGCCAAAACTCCTTGGCATCTTCCAATGTGGCCCAGAGAAACAAAAAGGTTGGACACTTCTGATTTATAGTATTATTTGAACTAGAGTCGATAGCAGTGGCGTGCCGTGACATTTGATGATAGGGAAGCTGTGTTTCTGTAAGAAGCCGACATCCAGGGGCAATCAGTCAATTGCGCGTCAGTGATGGTCTAGGGTCCATTCGTATCGTTTATTCGATAAGCCAGTAAAAACCGTAGACTTCTCTAAATGCATTTTTAATATCACAATTACATTCCGAATCGCTAGCCACGATATAAGGGCTACAATTAAAAATAAAATAATAAAAACTTACTTGGTGAAATAAAATGTGTGGTGGATGTACCGGTACATACCTGGTACAAAATATTCTTCAATTGTATGAATATACTTTTAAAGAAAATTATAATTAAATATAGCTTTGTGAAGAAACGTACATAAAAATATAAAATATTCTTTACTTTTTAAATCTTAAAACAATGCACTTAGTCAAATAGCTCCCTACGAGTGGCTAATGGATGGAATCGAAAACGATTGCAGAGCGTGCATACACTCGTACTGCCAAATCCCCAGGATGCCGATACGGTTAATGTCAAATACCTCTTTTGCCGCATCATTAGTATATCTCAAAGGACGCGACGGGACTGTTGTAGATTTTAAACGTTTCTCACCATAGCTGTAAAAATCTAAACATGTTAAACTTAATTAAACAACAGCTTAACCGAACCATCTGTAGCCGAGTACAGTGGAGACTGATTTCTTCGTATTATTAATGTAATAAAGGCAGAAATTTTTCCAGTTCAATGAGAGTGACCGAAAAGTTGTAAATTTTGGAAATTTCCGTTGACAACACCTGGTCCTAAAACGAATTAGTTAGAAAACAAAGGACTATTAAGTAAAATTTCGGCTCTTTCATCAGAATTTTGTTTATGTCCCCAATTCCCTGATCGCTTAATTATTTAACTACTTCTTAAGTAGAAGTAAGTCGAAACCGATTACTTTGTACTCAAATATTTGTAGTCTCGGGAAAAAAGTGGAAAGATNAAGGACTATTAAGTAAAATTTCGGCTCTTTCATCAGAATTTTGTTTATGTCCCCAATTCCCTGATCGCTTAATTATTTAACTACTTCTTAAGTAGAAGTAAGTCGAAACCGATTACTTTGTACTCAAATATTTGTAGTCTCGGGAAAAAAGTGGAAAGATAAATTTTTATGACAAACGGACGTATAAATCATAAATTTAAGGAAAATAAATTCTAGAGCTTTTTCTATACCTCGTGCATCTCTCTCATTCATTAAATTTAGCTGTAAACAATGCTACCAAAGTAACAGTTAATTTTTTAACATTGTACAAGAATTGTACACGTTTTTTTTCTACATCCCCTTAAAGATGGGATATACGAAATCGTAACATCACTNAGTTGTAAATAATGCTACCAAAGTAACAGTTAATTTTTTAACATTGTACAAGAATTGTACACGTTTTTTTTCTACATCCCCTTAAAGATGGGATATACGAAATCGTAACATCACTGGTTTAACATTGAAATCCGTGAGTAATATAAGATGGGAGAGCGGAATAAAAATATCAAATATTTTAATGGATTTTTTAAAATTCCTGTCAACTATACACAGGGCCGGATTAACCCACTTTGGGGCCCTAGATATTTTCTTCTTACGGGGCCCCCTTTCTCACACTAGAAATAAAGCGCACAAAAAATATAAAACAATAAACAAAACTAAATAATGTGAAAAACTAAAACAAATCTTAAATTTTTATTAATAAAAAATACTTAATACACAACAATAAATTTTAGTTTTTCTAGAAAAGTTTGAACAGTTTGTTTATAAATTTAAAATATTGAAATTTGTTTTATTAAATGTCTAACAAAAGTTGTTGTAAAATAACAACATTACCTTAAAAAAATAATTGTCAACAAGACTATGTCTTGTTTATAAAATCGTACTGCTTGCTGTGTTACCAGCTTAGAGGTATGAAGGAATCATGTCAGGAGTTGCAATTTGGCACATAGTATTAAGTGCCCAAATCATACGCGCATAAAAAAACCTGACTTGTAGGTACTCGGGACCGAGAACCGAGTGAAAGTAAAATACAAAATGGCGACTCTCTCTACAAACAGCACAGTCGTTCAAGGAAATGGACTCTGACCCTAGGACTGAACACGTAGTATTTTCTTTCTTAAATAAAATTTGTAATCTAATTTTGTAAATTTGGGAGTGCTTCAAATATGACATTAAAACAGAGTTTTATGTCGTTACAAGTAGATTTTTTAAACATTGTCTAGTATAGTAAAATCATGGGACCAGTAAAAATTTGACGTTATAATCAGGTTAAACTGTATATTGTTTGTGCAAAATAAAAAAAATAATTTCGGACGATACAATAGTCACGGAGTATTTTTTTCAAAGACAAGAAATTTTCGTTAAGCATGGACAAAAATTCAACCCGGGCCGACACGCAACGGAGAGAAATTTCGAAATTGGATAGGTTAATTTGATCGAAAATGCACGGTGGACGACCTCGTGGTCGTGGCTGGCGAAGTTTGAACGATCGCGCCCAAAAGCAGCGATACCAAAGAAGATTTGAGAATGAGAAAGAGATCCGCTTTGAGCGTCAAAGTGATTCTGCTTAGTAGTATCTCCGAGACATAGTCTGTCCCAAATACGGTTTTGCCGTTTTACTTGTTTAATTTAACCTTTTTGGTTAATTAATATTTAAATAATATAATATTTTACCAGTTTTACCAGTATTATACAGTTGTCCAACAGAAGAGAAATCTATCTTATTTACAAATCTTTTCAAAATAGACAGTTTGACCGGGCCCTTCTAAAAACCGGGCCCTAGACATTTGTCTCATTTGTCTATGCGATGATCCGGCCCTGACTATACAGAACTATCATAAAAACGTACCAGTAAATTCTTATCGATTGGGCTATGTTATAAATCTACTCGTGATTCACGTAATCGGGCGAGGGCAGCTAACAGTCCAGAACCGGTCCAGGTTAGAATTGGATGCAGTATACGCGTAGCATCCACCCAAGGTCCTAGGGGCTTCCACCGACTAAACCGGGTGAGGTTGCTGCTCTGTAAAGCGCATGCGCGAATCTGGCCCTTTTTTTGCATGCTGACGATACAACGCTTCCACTCCGCCACTAATAATCGAATATACAATAGCAATCTTATTTTTTTTTCACGTGTAGTATAGAAATTTATAATAAGATACATACATAATGCGGTTATAATAAAATATTGTGCAATTATTTTCATATAATTAAAATTAATATGTATTTATTTTTTTAGAAATACAAGGGACGGCACGCTACTGGTCGATAGATATATCTTTGCTAAAAGAGGCCCTCTTAACGTCCATAGGGCAGAAAGTTTTCAAAAATTCATAGAAAAGACCCGAAAAAACCTAGCCTTAAAGTAGCCACGACACTAATTTTATATTAATCAGCCGACCATTGTCAAATGTCACGTGACCGGGTCGAATAGAGTTCTCTGTAAACGTCACCATGGCATCGAGCGAAGTCATGTGACACGTTTTGTACGCGTCCGACTTCCAATGTGCTACTTCGCGACGAAAACTAGCTTAAGCAATGCGGTTCAAAGGGTTCTGCTAAGTATATGCTAAGTATCTGCTAAGTAAGATCTGCTAAGTAGTCCAATGATGTTTTTAATAGCACTTTTCATATGGGTAGCTCCAATAAATTCAATGTGTTTTGGAAATATCAAATATGTTTCTTAAAAATTTAAGAAAAAATGTTCCATATACTAACTGTATATAATTAATAATTATTATCCTTTTTACATCTAAAAAAGACTTTTTAAACAGTCGATGGATATCAGAATATATTTTAAAGTTTTTTTTTATTACTGGATAGAATATTATTGATTTAAGAATAATCATTTCACTTTTATGTAATTCAAAAACATGAATAAATTGTGTTTATTTGCAATAAGTTATATCAGAAGAATTGCCGATAACGTAATTCTAATTATATACTGTATGATTGCATGTGTCAATATTAACCAATAAATGTTCACGTACTAAAAGTAAACTGAATGATAATTGGTTGATTTCTTGTGAATACGACCATCAAAGAAAAGCGCTTGAAGCCATGCAGGGAAGCCTCACCACGTTTCCTGCTACTTATTTTTATCAGTATTCAGCCACTTCTCCTTTATTTTAATCAGAATAAAAACGTTTTATATTAATTTTGTTTTACGACACTGTAATTTAAACCATACCGTCATCTTTCATAGGACCAGCAGTACAATTACATTTAGTTATTACGTAGCGGAAGCGAAATACTATATAGCCTAGCTCTAGTGTAATGTCTGTCTACAGCCCTCTACATTGTCTACATCATGTATATTTATATAATTTAAAATTCGAAGTACGATGACGTCAATGCAAAACTTTACTTTTGTACAGCTTGTATAGGTTAATTACTCTAAAAACAAAAATACACTTTTATCAAAGATCTTATGATACTGATATAATATTTTAAAAGTTTTAATTACAAGACATAAATATGTAAAATGAATTAAATACAGTAATTCGTAATGAATTTTTGATACCAGAATAAAGGAAATAACTTCATTGCTGATAAAAATCTCCCTGTAAATTTAATTTAATTTAAAATATGCTTGTTATTGAGTTTATATAGAATGATGAAAAAATTTTTAATTAATTTAAATTTTTCGTGAATTATGAGGAAAAAAATGTATATTTCTATTAGTTGGTTCTAAATCCGTTCCTAAAAAAATTGTTAAAAATATTTTTTTTTTGTTTTCTAACTATCAATAAATGAACTAATTCATTACACTTCAATAAAATAGTTCAATAAATTATATAAATGCAGAATAAAAGGATGAAAAGTAGATAAAAAATGAAAAAACATCCTAGGGAAAAATAGTTACATCAGAATAAACGAACTAATTTATAGAAGTTGAATTGATATTAACTCAAAAATTATTTTATTTAAAGACCAGTAAGATGTTACTATTTAAACTATTTAAAAACGTATTTAAAAGTTTTTTAAAAGCATATTATTTAATTAAAGCATATTACTTTCGTTTTTATTTCACTTAGCTTCAGAGGTAAACTGGCTATTGAAATCAGCCCGGGAAATTACTCGAAAATGACTCACAAACCCATTTTTTTCAAAAAGATTAGAACCAAATTTTATTATAGTGTTTTTTTACTACTACAGTCTAAAATTAAAATAGAAAAATTCATTCGAACTTCAATCTTTTATTTACATACTACTTTATATTAAAACTATTTTAAAAAATTGAATATAGATACAAATTTGTAAATTCAATTTTAAATTTCGAAAAAATAACTAAACTACAGGGTACAGCAGCAGAATTTGAAGTAGAACCCTCTGATTCTCACGATATCAAAGAATTGATTGAGTAAAACTATGTTGTAATAATTCTCAATTGTCTTTCGAATAAATATACAGTAACCAAAAATTATTGGATAACTTCTCATTTTTTAACATTTTTTTTTGTTTGTTTGTTTTTTCGCGCTTTAAAAAACTGAACTAAACTAATTTTTTAAAGTTAAATTTGTGTAGCCGAAAAGAATTTAAAAGTGAAAGTAATATATAATTCACATGACGAATACCAAATACTACGAGATAAGAACACAGTAGTCGTTTAATATAACTGAAAAGCCAACTTTACAGGCGCTGGTATAATGATTCACTTGACAATTGCAATAACAACATTTATCAATATTCATATCGGTTATCATTTTTTTGGAACAATTAATTTAGATTATATTTTAAAAGTAATAAAAATATTAATGACATATTCTAAATTGTATATTATTTTATACATAAGTCCAGACTAATGAAAAACAAAGTTACAATTCTTAGAATCTTTAATTTATACATATAACTTTTTCAGAATGGGAATTTTAAACATTTTTCTGTATTTTAACATTTATTAATTAATTATATAAATACGCTTTTATTATTATTATTATTATTATATTTATTTATTTATTTAAAGTTCTAGAATGATATGTGCTTGCGCAATCTGTTGCAATTTCCGGTATCGTCTGTTCCTCGTCGTATTGGATAGAATTTTAAATAGATAATTTGTGTAAAGTTGATAATTTTCTAATTAGATATTTTATGAATAGCTGTCCAATGTTAATTTTTACTCTTCTAAATATAAAACATTGTAAAGGAAAATCTAGTTTGGTAAGTACGGTACGTTAACATTACATCGGTATTGAAAGCAGTTTTTAACCTCGATCATTCCCTTATTACGCTCTATTTAGTTGCTTAATTTCAGTTTTTTAATTATATTCCGACGTATTATTACGACTATTTCTGTATCGCAATATTATATTTAAAGGTTAGAGTAAAGGAAAAAGTATCAGATAAAAAAAAGGCCTTAAACTTAATACTAACGAATAGACATAGACATATCTAGATGTAATTTGACACGCTGAATCGATTGGTATTAAAAAATACAACTTACGACCAACCGTTTAAAAGTTACGAACGATTTTTTATTTCCGGCTATTTGCTTCGTTTAAGAACAACTTTATTAAGAAATACGCAGGCACTCATCGATATTAACAAAACGAGTTACTTTAATTCACCATAATACATTCCATCTACGAGAAAAAGCGACATTAAAAATGCTAAAATGGTGTCGTTAGCCAGCGAACACGCGTACACACGACAAGGGTGTAGGGACAACTGACGCAGGGAAATTTTCCCTGACTGGTGGGGAACTGTCGAGCACGCAATTAAAGCTGGAGACCTTTTGCATAACAGCGGATATTTTGGGATAAAGAACTAATGACATTAATGTTGTTTCAAAGTAACATCGGAAAAACTAAATTTGTTATTAAATTTTTTTTTTATTTTAAATAATATATAATAATTATATTATCGTGTCAACTATTTCTGTTACCGCTCACGTGTGTGTAGGGAATTGTGGAAGTGACGTCACGCTCGACAGTTCCCCACCAGTCAGGGAAAATTTCCCTGCGTCAGTTGTCCCTACGCTCTTGTCGTGTGTACGCGTGTTCGCTGGCTAACGACACCATTTTAGCATTTTTAATGTCGCTTTCTCTCGTAGATGGAATGTATTATGGTGAATTAAAGTAACTCGTTTTGTTAATATCGATGAGTGCCTGCGTATTTCTTAATAAAGTTGTTCTTAAACGAAGCAAATAGCCGGAAATAAAAAATCGTTCGTAACTTTTAAACGGTTGATCGTAAGTAATTTTTTTTAATACCAATCGATTCAGCGTGTCAAATTACATCTAGATATGTCTATGTCTATTCGTTAATATTAAGTTTAAGACCTTTTTTTAGCTGGATACCTTTTCCTTTACTCTAACCTATTTAAATATAGTTTATATATTTCTATAATTATTTATATTGTCTAATGTTCAAATCCATTTTCAGTTTTATACGTCCACAGTATGTCGGTCGTCCATAATTGTTTAACGCCATAACTAGTTCTAACAGTTTATTAAACATCCATAGTCCCTAAACTGCAAACCTGTCGGGCTGTGATTGGCTCATGTATTTAAGTGTCTCGTACAACACGGAAATCACATAACACGGAACGTATCTACCATGTTTATAGGGGGGGTCGACTGTATATACATATGTAATCAATATATATATATATATATATAATTAAACACAATTATATACAGTGCCGTAACTAGGCAGGTGCAACAGGTGCACCTGCACAGGGCCCACTTGGAAGAGGGGCCCAAAATGCATGTATTTGTTTTATTACTTTCCCAAACCTAATTAATTAAGGGGCCTAAATGCAAATTCCTGCACAGGGCACAGGAATGGCTAGTTACGGCACTGATTATATATATAAATGTATAAAACATATATAAACAGTTATTTTATTTAAAACTAAAAATATCAAAATTTTTAAATTAAAAAGAAGATAAACTTACAAAAATTAGTTTCATGTGTAGCTAATATATATTTTTTGTAGTTTTGTCACACAGTAGCATTTCTTTAGAACACATGATTACTGCTCCTCATTATAACAAACCCTTTTAAAAACTGACAATTAATAAAAACTATAATTAAAAACCACAAATAAAAATATATGATAAACATACTTAAAATACATTAAATTAAATTTGACAAAGAAAAAACTTTTTTACAATTTTTTTTAGATGTGAAAATTTGGCACAACTCATTTTCTACAAGTTTTACTATGTTTGGAGAATGGAAAAAGAAAGATCTTTGGATAGTGCCAAGTCTAGTGAATAGAGAAATTAAACAATTTTTGTTGTGCAAATTAAAAGTTGAAACATGAAAATATATAAAATCAGGAATTAAAATACCATTAAAATATTTTTGTAAAAGAATATGAAGTTAAAATAGTGAATATGATTGACCAGGAAAGGGAGACCAAAGCATGCACATGTAGTGCTTCACTACTGTAAATTGTCATTTGTCTTCTTTACCTCATGTTACCATTATGTACTAGTATATATTCGTGTTGTGTGTTTATATAGGTTTTTGTTTATATTTATTAATGTCTTATGTTTGCATGGAACATCACGTGTTTTGTGCCAGTTTCGGGTGTTAAGGTTGTGAAGGGCTGATTGGACAAGAAGGAGACCATGTGATTAAGAAAAGAGCCTGGATAGCAGGATGTATAAAAAGGGGGTCGCATGTGCTCAAGGAACTTTTTGTTTTTCTGCCATTCCGACTTGGATTGGACACTTGAACTGAGGATACAAGGAAGAAGAGAGACTCAGATAAGGGGAGAAGCAGAGATGGAACAAAAAGGAAAAAAGGAGGTTAACTGCCGGTGAGGTCGAAGATCTGAAAATCCATCTACATCTGCGTGAAGACACACCATGCAAGTATAGTTCATAGTACCGAGTGAGGCCATATCATAGTCGATCTTCGTGGGACTATTATTTTCCCAATCAGAATTATTCGGACCATGTGGTTGGTGACTCCGGTTGTGAAGCTTGATCGTATACTACAACTAGGCATGGACAGTAGCATAGTAACTACTGTATTTGCTTAATCTTAGCACACGAGTAAAACTAGTATATCTCAGACGATATACCCAAGTTCAGCCATATATTTAATTGGTTTGATCGTGTTGTGATTGTAGTGGAGAAATCATATTTCTGATCATTTTAGTTATCATTTTATTAAAATTGTTTAACCAACTTAGTAATGTATCTGTCTTAAAATCCTTATGATTACCCCACCTACAGACAAGATATATTCCAATATATCTTGGTCACTACACACACAATGTCCTGTGTGTTTATACCTTGAATGTAAAGTACAGTAGAGCATTGTTTATCCGAATGTCGATCAACCGAAACGTCAATTAACCGAAAGCTTTCCAGTCGGCAAATTTAAATTTCCGCTAATGCTACTGCAATAGTTGGCTATGTCTTGGGTTACTCCAATATTATTTTTGTTGGTGTGCATGTTTTAGCTGGCAGCACTGGCACAATTGTGAGAGTGTACTTAAGAATATGCCAGGATTTGAACAAATTTCAACATGGAATAGGTTAATATATTTTATTGTATATAATCGGTTATCTGAAAAATTGATTTTCCGAACAACCCCAGTCCCCAATTGATTTGGATAATCGATGATCTACTGCAGCGATTCCCAACCTGTGGTACGCGTACCCCTAGGGGTACGCGATAGGTTGTTTAGGGGTACAGAAAAAAGTTAGTTATTATGACAGAAAAAATAATATATTATGTATCACAAACTAATAGTATTAAAAAATTATTAGATAAAAAATGTTCCTTGCAACAATCACAACTTTATTATACATTTTTTCTTTTAGTTTTTTTTTCTTTAATTTAAAGTTACAATATGTAAAATTAACAATACGATTACTCACTAAATTTCTTAAATGAGGGGTACAATCTAGAGATATGACATGTCAAGAGGTACAATCTAGAGATATGACATGTCACGGGGTACACTAATGAAAAAAGGTTGGGAACCACTGATCTACTGTATTACAGTTCTTGTTGATTGTATATTTATGCTCCTTGCTTCTTTAATGCAGATTACATCCAGTGGCACCTATGTATACAAGCTTTATTGTAAAACATTGGTCATCTATTGGGATTGAGTAGATGACTGGTTCAGAGTTATAATCATATAGGACCTTATCATTTCTTAAACTTTTGAAAATGGTTGGGTTATGCTGGTATACTAATGTAAGATTGTTAGAGTTGGCTGTATACCTCTTAAAGTCAGGAAATAATTTAAGACAACCCTTTTTTCTGATTCATCATTATCAAGTTAGCTTTTGTGGTTTGAAAGATTGCAATTAATATTTTTTTTCAATTGACTCATATCATGCTGCTACATTTAAGATAAAAAAAGGTAATTTAAGTTAAGATAGGATAAAGAGTAAAAAGTAGTAATTTTTACCCCCAAATTAGACAGCTATGTGCTGAAACTGGTTTCTTTTTGTAAATCGTACAATAACTCAACCAGTTATTAAGAATCTAAATTCCACTTTTCTTGTTTAGACCAAACTCCATTTCTATGTCATTGAAATAAGTGTAACTTTTAAAAGGTGATATAACTTTGCTTTTGCATAGAGATTTACATTATATTTGTTACATCTGTAATTTGTATTGTTTAACCTGTCAGATAATGGATTTGACACATTACAGAATCAGAGTAGATTTAAGGCAAGGCATTTTCCAGTGAGATTTCTTAAGTTCAATTGGATTATTTCAGTGTAATACATGTCAGAAGTCTGAGATGTTTTGTTGTTCTCTAGTGTTGCTTTGCATTTTCTAGAAATGTAACAAATGTTGGATATATTTTGTATAAATGTAGTGTATGCATTAACTATGAGGGTAGGATGTTTTTCTGTAATATTTGTGAACTATATGTAAGTTTCTGTTTTGTGTAAGTTTGTAATATGCTTATTGTAAAATAACCAAATGATTAATAATTGTTTGTATTTCATGTACTTTCTATGACAGCCGCATTTGTTGCTCTATGATGTTTTATTGTTTTATGTGTTGATGTTATGATATATTTTGTTTGTGATGCATGAATAGCAGTGTAGCTACTATGGGATTTAAGGGGCATCATGCTCTCAATGTTGCAAATTCCACTGAATAGTTGTCACAAAGTCCTGCCACCAAAAGAAAACCTAACATATTTTTTTGGGTTTAAGAGAAATACAGTGCTATAAAGCAGAAGCATAAAGGATCCAGCCTTTTTGACAGGTATTTTGTATGAACTATCAGTATTAGCTATAGATATTAGTCAGCAAAATCAGCCTCTATACTTCCAATGATAAATGTCTAAATTAATTTATTATTAAATATTAATTTAATTATAATTACTGTATTAAATTTCATAAGAGATGGCACCTAATGCTTGCCTCTAGAACAAATTATTCATACTTAGCGTTTAAATATGACTCTTTGCATGAAGTAACTATCTTTTAGACCAGGGGTGTCCAACCTTTTTGTTTCTCTGGGCCACATAGGAATATGTCATGGAGTTTTGGGCCACAAGTATATATAATATACTTGTGGACCAATCCTTAAATATAAAAGTATATTTAAGGATTAACATGTCTAGATTATAGTAATAAGTATTAAATCTTTATCACGAAAAAGTATATTTTAAAAAATTATTTTTACAGACACCTTCAATTTTTACTTAGAAATAGATAAATTCATTTATTATAAAGGAGACAAACAAAAATTTATTTGAAAAACACAAATATTTTGTTTTATTTGGGTCTCTAATTAATAAAAAGTGACAAAACACGATTTTAAAGTGCATTTTTATTCAACTAATATATTTATAAATAATTTGTAGCCCAAAAAGTAGCCAATGCGCCAAATAATATTTTTTACGCCAAATTAAAAAAGGGCAGACAACTTTGGCGCAAAGTAGCCAAATCATGCAACGCTGGAAGGAATACTAAATAAAGCTGGAGTTGGGACTCAAAAGATAATAGACCCAAATTCAGAGAGAAAGGACAAAAGATAAAAAAGTGAGGAAGGTTGGAAAATTATGGATCGATATTTGCATAACAGAAAGTCTATTTAACCTTTTTCACTACTTTTTATCTTTTGGCCTTCCTCTCCTTTTCCTGAATTTGGGTCTATAATTCTTTGAGTCTCAACTTTAGTTTTACTTAGTATTCCTTCCTCATTCACACATTTCCAAATATTTGAAAATATTTTCTTTCCACTCAAAAATAAAATATATATAAAGGTTTACGGCTTTGTGAAACTTCTTTTTGTTTAGTTTATGCCATTGAAATAAATAAATAAAATTAAATTTAAAAGTTTGTCGGTTTTTTTTACACGTTTATTGGGCCACATTGGAACTTGCCTTGGGCCGCAGGTTTAGCACCCCTGTTTTAGACTGTAGGAAGGCATTTGTCTGTATTGTGTAGAGTTGTCACTTTTGGGTTTCATATATGTAATGTTTCATGTAAGAAATTTTGATGTGTCTTATGGATTGTTGATTGTATTTATAAAATATTTGCTAGTTTCTGATGCACAAATCTAAATTTGTTGTATCAGAAATTATAAAATGTTGTGGGATCTGCGAATATCCGTGGGGTTAATATTTGCAGGGATGAATGAATTTGGTTACCACAAAAGGAGGAGGCGAGCAAGATACATGATTAAAACTATCTTTATGTACAAAAGTTATATACAAGACCACAGTACATGAAGTTGGTATAGTCTTAGCACATGGCGGTTCACACAAAGAGTCTCCATATAGCACTCCCGAAAGACACACTTTCTCCCTTGAATGCCAGGAACCAGAATCCCCTGTTTCCTGTCCCGCACACCATATATCACCCCCACCACCGATACAGTGCTGCCACAAAAAATACCCAAAACACTGCACCAAAAAAATTCCCCTTTTTTTCCTTACAATTACAATAATAACATTGACGGTAGACAAAATATATATATATATATATATATTGTCTAATATTTTTTATAATATATATATACAGTGGGTGATCGGTTAACGAACATAATCCGTTCCAAGACTTTGTTCGCTATCCGAATTGTTCGTTAACCGATTATCGATTTACCATAGGTTTCTATGGGAATTTGATTAATTGGTTCTGGAGACCCCCCAAAATAAAAAAATATATACTTTCTTACTACCTTTATTTATATGTATTGATGATAATAAAAATACATACATACATAGTCTTGCGTTTTTATTAGTCGTGTTTTTTTTCTGTTTGAAAGGGTTAAAGAATCTGTCTAATGTCGATTGCTTTTCTCTCTTCTTCAGGATTTTTCGTAAGTAATTAATAGCATTGCAATTGCAGAAATCCCCAAGCCTTAACCTGGTTTGGATGCCATTCTAAGACCGTTGTTCTGACATCCTCCCACTTCTTCAAAGGATCTTTAATATAAGATATCGGCATTAATCCTCTTTTTCAGAAGAAAACATATCTCGCCGAGTTTCTTGGTGTTCTTCATTCAAGAGTTCTTGGCGTTCTTCTGTCGTCAGATCCATTTCGTGTTCCATTATGAACTGTTCGATATTCTTTATTTCTCAAATGTGATTTTTGTTACTCCTTTAGCTGCTTGAGTCTTCTTGATTATACAGTATGTTTCTTAAATAAGATTGAACTTCAGCCTACTGTACACCTGTTCACGCCATACTGCCCAGCAACATTAGGCATCTTCTGCCCACTGTCTACCTTTGCTATTATACTCAGGGGCGCTGCTAGCTGTTTGAATGCCCGTGTGCAATACCGATTATGCCGCCCCCTGTTTAACTATGACTACCTGCGCTGAGCTTACCAGAAAGGCTCTTTAGTGTTGTCTCATAAGTGTGTGAAAAAAAGAAAAGAAATACTTTACAAAAAGAACTATTTATTATTACTAAGTTATTTTTTTTTTACTTAAGTGTAAAACCATAAAAATATTTATCTATAGAAATTGAACTCTTCTTGCCTTCATGTTTGCGAAATCTGTTATCAATTTTCTTTTATCCAAGCTGTCTAAGATTTCATTTTCCATTGAAACTATAGCTATAAAGTAAATTACTTAGTCTTTGCGGGTGCATTGTTGATCTTAAATAGTTTTTTATAATTTTTAACTTTGAAAAGGACCTTTCACCAAATGCAACTGAAACCGGCAATGTAAGTAATATTCTTACTGCTATTGCTGTGTTCGGAAATGTTGAAATTAAATCATTAGTAAAAAGATATTGTAATGGGGTTTGTGGATCATTAGACTGGTTTTCTGGAAAATGCAACTTTAAAGTATCGATTTCATTAAACAGATCAATACCGTCAATGTCTGTTTCGCTACTTGAATCGTCTTTAAGCTTCAGATTTAAATCCTAACCAAGTTAAAATATGATTAATTATACTTAGACCCATGTCAGAAGAATTATTAACAAAATAATTGCAATTTGATATGCAAAAGAACTGTTCGAATGCGTACAAGTACAAATTGAGAAGGAAGCTCTGTAGGGATTCCCTAATTTCGCCAGTCCTGTCAACTTCTGTCATAGAGCACGACTATGAGTACTTGGCTTTCGGGCGCTGCCGGATAGTTCAACCTGCTGACAGACGTTTCGCATTGCATCTTAATTCTGATAAATGCCAATAGAGGCGCTGTTAATGGTATAATATAAGCTAAATAAGAATATAGTAATTGCGCTCCGGTCTGATTTTTTTCTCCCTGCGAAGACATTTCTTATGCTATAAGTAGGGTGGGCATTATGACAATGACTTTGAATATTACGTGACCGATTGCTCTATTTGCCGCCCCCTGAACGTGCCGCCCGCGTGCGGTGCACGCCTTGCACGCCTGCTTACGGCGGGCCTGATTATACTCTCACCTTTCGAAAAGAAAAACAGACGCAAAACTTAACGAGTGCCTACCCGACAGTCTCATGAATACATAAAATAATTGTTTTGTCAGAAAAATAAAAGGCTGAAATTACAAGGAAGAGTTTCAAAGTTCGGAGGAATAATATCCAATCGGTATATATCGGCTTGAGCGTCGATGTCGATGTCTCCCACACTCCGAAAAGTTTCGAATTGTTGCCCGAAGACAAGGGAAGANATTTGAAAAAAGGTAAAAGTATGATATAATGAATGTAAATTATATTAATCAAATTTTAAGAAAATAATTTGATTAATAATAATTTTATTGGATCATGTTTGAACCTCTAGCATTCAATTCCCACTTCATAGAATCAATTTTACTGTTTATAAAGAAAATTCAACCACAATAATTGTAAATGGTTAATATAAATGTATTTGTTTGTTTCCTCAACAACATTTATAGTGAAATAACATTAAATGAAGACTTGCTGTATTTGACTAATTTATCAATATAAGTAGATGTGTTTTTTGAGATTTTTGAGTTTGAATAAATTGATGAAGACAGTCAAACAACAAGAGTGTAATAGGAACTGAAATCTCGTTGTATCCTTATGTAATCTGAAATAGGAACTGTTGTCGTTGTATGTAATCTGAAATAGGAACTGTTGTCTCGTTGTATCCATATCATAAACATTTACTAGTACTTTCTTGGTCCTCATTACCTGAGCATTCTTGTTAATTTATATTTTTGCATTTTATAAAGAAAAATCTTAACATAATTTTTTCTTTTTACTTTATATAGCTACATATTTTGTTGTTAGTTTAGGATTTATCACACCATGTTTTTTAGAAAATTTGACTTTGGAGTTTGTGCTTTTTATTTTTTAATAAATTCTAACTTCAATATATACATTTTGAGTTTTTTTCTTTCCTCTTCAGTTGGAGTAATACATTTAAAACAATAATGTATAAATTTTTTCCATTAAACAATTTTCTTTTTTGTAAAATACAATCTTGTAAGTGTCTTTAATTTTTCCATAAATTGGAATTTTTAACACTTCAACATTTCCTAAAAAGTGAAAGTAACAATAAAATTAATTTTATTATACTTTATTCACTTTAACTACATTTTATCAACCTCTGGAAAGGTAGAGAAACTTCTGGAAAAGTGTGTTGATAAAATGTTATATATGTGTTATAAATTTAGTAACAATTCGGATGCTTTATGTATCTGTTGGATAATATGCTCTACTGTATATATATTGTCGGCCTCTGTTGTCGCCTTGTATAAAAATTGTTTTCTTTTGCTTCTGTTTTATTTTTTAGTGTATGTGTTACTGTGAATGACCGATATCTGGCAAATGTCAACATTCTCCGGTGAATGTCAGCATTCACACAGTTGTTTCGTGTAGGTACGAAATATTTGCTAAATATCATTGTTTCTCAATTACACCGGCAAATGTCAACATTCAGCATGCACTGATGGTGAATGTTGAATAAAAATATTTTTATTATGTTAAGTCAAAAATGCAACTTTTTAATATGTCAAAATAGGAGAAAGCTTAAGTAACAGCACATGTAAATAAACTGTTGAAACTAAAACGAACAGTACATTCTTAATCAGAAATGAAAATAATGCGATAATAAACTACACATAAATTATGTGATTAACGTTATACAATCTCATTTATTGCAACAACTTAAACTGTTGTGACATTTTGAATTTAATTGCAGAAGAGTCCCTTGCTTTTACAACTGCATTTATTCGTGGAACGCTTTTTTTTTCAATGACAGCGTGTGTAGCCTTGCCCTCCACTTTTCGAATCAGCTGCAGCTGCTTCTCTCAGTGATATTTCTTGAGAAAAAAATGTCATCTATGGAAAGTAACTTTTCTTTACAGATTACGAACTGATTACGGGTATAAAGCTGCTTGAGAGTACCATTTTTGTTTGCTAATTTATAAAAGTCAGAGTCTTCTATTCCAACAACAACCGCCAACACATTTGGGCATCTGTACGGCCACGGTCGACATCAGGGACTTGTATTCGTACAGTATAACCAATTTGAGCAGAAGGAAATGGCGAAGAATTTGGCGACAGACTGTCGCCTCTCCGTTGACATCGGCTTCTCGGGTGTCGTTTCAACCTCCACCAAAGTTTATCTATGCTTGTCTACATACACAGGCGAATGTTCGAATGTATAATAATATAACTAAATATTCGGTCTTTCATCGACGTATTTTGTATGTGTCGACATTCGCTGGAGAATATCGACATTCTCTAATTTCGGTCTTTCACAGTAACATATGTATATATACAGGGCCGCCGTAAGCGGGCGTGCAAGGGGTGCACCGCACGCGGGCGGCACGTCCAGGGGGCGGCAAATCGAGCGATCAGTCACATAATATTCAAAGTCATTGTCATAATATCCACCCTATTTACAGCATAAGAAATGTCTTCGCATGGAGAAAAAAATCCGACCGGCGCTCAATTACTATACTATATTCTTATTTATAGTATAGCGTTAACAGCGCCTCTATTGGCATTTATCAGAATTAAGATGCAATGCGAACCACCCGGCGGCGCACGAAAGCTCATAGTCGTGCTCTATGACAGAAGTTGACAGGACTGACGAAAATAGGAATCCCCACAGAGCTTCCTTCTCAATTTGTACTTGTACGCATTCGAACAATTCTATCGCATATCAAATTGCAATTATTTTGTTAATAATTCTTCTGACATGGGTCTAAGTGTAATTAATCATATTTTAACTTGGTTAGGATTTAAATCTGAAGCTTAAAGACGATTCGAGTAATGAAACAGACATTGACGGTATTGATTTGTTTAATGAAATCAATACTTTAAAGTTGCATTTTCCAGAAAACCAGTCTAATGATCCACAAACCCTATTGCAATATCTTTTTACTGATGACTTAATTTCAAAATTTCCGAACACAGCAATAGCACTAAGAATATTACTTACATTGC